>NC_056744.1:725155703-725445703 GCF_019279795.1 Protopterus annectens
CCACGTGGTTGTCAAATGAGAGATTGCTATCAACTTGGGTCCCCAGGTCCCTAATTACTTCTTCTGTACTTAATGGATTTCCACCTATGTGGTAATTTGTGGGCACTTTGTTTTTGCCAAAGGGATGACTATACACTTTTGGCATTTAGCTTGAGGCCATGGCTCTGGCACCAGTTGTCTGTTTCTATGAGGCCCTTTTGGAGGATGCTTGTGTCGGCTGGAGAGTCGATTATGGCACCCAGTTTGCAGTCATCTGCGAACTTGGTCAGCCACAGTCCTTCCGTGTTGGCCTGTACCTCCGAGAAATATAAACCGAACAAGAGAGGTCCCAGGACTGAGCCTTGTGGGACACCACTTGTAACTGGTTTGGAGTCTGACATGGCTCCAGCAATTCTAACCATGTGGGTTCTGTCCTTGAGCCAGTTTGCAATCCATCTAGTGACATAGGGTTTATATTTAAGCTGGTGAGCTTATCTATAATGCCCGAGTGGGGTATTGTATCGAAGGCTTTTGCGAGGTCCAGGTAGGCTGTGTGGACCACCTTCCCTCGCCAATGGCCTTGGTGACTGTTTCAAAGAAATCAACCAGGTTTAAGAGGCAGGATCTGCCCTTAACAAAGCCGAACTGGGTAGGATCCAGTGTTTGTAGGTCCCCAATATCTTTATTTATGAGGTCCATGATGATCCTTTCCATAGCTTTGCAGACCAAGCTAGTCAGGCTTATGGGGCAATAGTTTCCAGGATCCGTTGAGGCACCACCTTTATGGAGAGGGACCACTGTTGCTGTACGCCACTCTTTGGGCACATATCCTGTAGTAAGGCTGAGATTGAACAGTAGTTTTATGTTTGGGTTTAGCTCTTCTTTGAGTTCATGTAGGACGAGCCCGGGACACCATCTGGTCCCATTGATGCTGTGTTTTTGCTTTGGAGAGGCGGCTCTTACCTGAGTATCTGAGATGTCAGGGGCAGCACTCTGCTGGGATAGATATTTGCCCTTTGGTGGGGAGGGGAGTTTGCGCTGAACCTGTCAGCTAGGATGTTGGCAATGTCTGTGGGTTCGTGTATTTTTTGTCATTTTGGACTAATTCTGAGCATATCTGGGAATTACCACCCAGGTTCCTAACATAACTAAAGAAAGCCTTGTGATTATCCTTAGTGTCCTGTGCAATTTTTCTCTCAAGCTGGCCTTAGACAATTTTATGTGTGCCCGTAGTTTTTGCTAATACTGATCAGTGATGCCTTCCCTTTTTGGGATTTTGCTTTATCATTTAGTAGCTTCCTCCTTCTATTGTATAGTTTGTTTATGGCTGGGGTCCACCAGACAGGACGTCTGCCTTTGGAGGATTGGGTCTTAGTTTTATTTGGGATCGCATGATCCATGCATTCCTGAAGGTGTTCATAGAATGCATTTATAAAGGATTCTGCGGTCTGGGCTGTATTTTCCAGAGGCTCGGGGGCTTTGAAGGATTCCACCTCAGTTTTGAGGAGTGTAAAATTTGCTTTAAAGAAGTTTTTCACTGTGGTTTTCTGGGCAGGGGGTGGGGTCGGGATGTGAATATCCAGTGAGATTAGTTTATGGTCTGATCTTACCAGTGAGGGATACACTTCTGGTCTGGAGCATAGAGTCCCCATGTTGGTGATGAGCAGGTCCAGTATGTTTTCCCCTCTTGTGGGAGTGGTAACAAGTTGTTCCATAGCATTTGAGTTTATAAATTCTAGGAACCTTTGGGCTAGGGTGTTGGAGCTAGAGTAATGCTCCCAGTCTATGTTTGGGTAGTTGAAGTCGCCCAATATAATGGTGTTTGGAGAGACCTTCATATTTTCCAGTGTTCTCAGGAAGGCCGAGTGGGGTTCCTGGTTTTGGGAGGGTGGTCTGTAGCAGGCTATAAACTGGAAGGCAGTTTTACCCACTGTTAGTTGCACATGGATAGTCTCTGATGCTTCGTGCTTTGCCACCAACCTGGAGGTGTGGGTATCTTTGATGAATATCGATACTCCCCCTCCTTTTGTGGTTCGGTCCAAGTTTTGGGGCCGAAAAGCATGGTATGAGGTATAACCTGGTAGTGCTGGGGTGCTCTCGGGAGCCCTGAACCAGGTTTCTGTTACTGCACAGATATCGATGTTTTCCATGCTAAGGAGAGTTTCGCGTTCATGCATCTTGAGGTTTAGACTTCTGGCGTTGAGTAGTATTACTCATAGTTTCTTATCCCTTGTGATACCTATGGAGGTGGGTTTGTCTTTTGAGCTTTGCCTAAAAAAGGCACTATGGGGGTAGCAAGAGCCTTTGCCAATATCCGAAAGCCCAGGGGTGACAGGTGCAAGCCGTCCCTAGCGAAGCATCGTGGCTTGTCGAGCATATCATCCCAAGCTGACAGGCATTGGATCCCCTTTGAATGACACCAGTACTTAAGCCAATTGTTGAAATTGATCATCTTGTCTTCATATTGTGGCATCATTCTTGGTGAGGGTAAGATGCTACTCAAGGTCAGGGTCATACCGGCCTGGGCTACATGCTCAGAGAGCTCCTTTATGTCTCTTTTCATGTAGTCCAGGGAGGTACGTCTCAGGTCATTCACACCAGCTTGGACAATGACTGAGTCATATTTGTACTTGCCTTGGAGTGACCTGAGTGCTTGTGTTATGTGGCGGATCCTAGCACCCGACAGGCTGCTCACCGTGACCCTCTCCTTGATCAGCCTGGTGAGCGGGACGTCAGTGTGCCTGACGATAGAGTCACCTATTACAAGTGTATCAGGTGTGTTGTTTAGTCTTAAGGGCTGTGACTGTTTGGCACACTGGCTTTGTGAGATATGTGTTGCACGTGTTTTGTAGCGGCTGCTTGGGTGTCTGCTTTGGAGGTCTCTGCTGCTTCGCAGATCTTTATTTAGAGCCTCGAGTATGTTTTTGTGTGATTATGTATTTGGTTTGCTGTCGTGGTAGGTCTATGTGAGACTGGAATTGTAGTGAGTATGGTTTCCTTCTCCTCCTGACTGGTTATGCCAGTACTGAGTTGAGAGAGCTTAGCCTCCAGTTTGGCTATATGGTTGCATCTCTCACATGTGTTGGAATTTGTTGGGAGGAGGAGAGGGTTGTCTGTGTACATGAGGCAGTTGTAACATTGCCTCAAGATTCCCAGATTCACCAGCTGGACCGGAGAGGAGATTGACAACTGACCTTTGGACATGCTAGAATAATATTGGGAATTCCTTAATAATTGAAAACCAGGGCCAGTGGGGAGTGAGGGTGTAGTGCTTTTAATTTTTAGTGCTGACTTATATAATTGCTTTAGTGAGCAAGTGCCAGGTAACTTAAGTGCAATGTGTTACAGGTAACTTAAATGCAAAAACGACAAACAGTAACTTTCTTTCAAGTGAAACAAGGAAATAAATACAGTAAGCAATGCAGATATAACTAGTGAGCCACAGAAGCACTGAGAAGCCAGATTAGGTGGAATTAGCTGCCCAGGGAAATAACAAGCAAACAAACAACAAGCATATAAACAAAGCTATATTCAGCAGGCCTGGATCTAGTCTATGCTACAGCAAACAAGGTGTACCAATTTCAGTAAGATACAGTTCAAATATTCAGGCACTATAAACCTTTAACCAGAAATTCCCAACTCAGAAGGGCAGAGTCCAGCCTCTTCTCCCACAAGAGTGCAGACCACAAACCTTCTGAATGTAAAATAACTGGCCTGAAGCCCAAGTGCCTAAACCAGAACTAATACACTTTAAGAATAACAGACACTCGGCTCTCAATCAGCAGTTCCCAACTTAGAAGGATGAAAGCTACCTGTCCTGCCACCACAGTGCATGCCACAAACCTTCCTAATGTAAAACAACTGGTCTGAAGCCCAAGTGCTTAATCCAAAAGACTTAGAATGACAGCTAAACTTTAATCAAGTTACTACCAAGCAGTAATAAATACAATTGAATACTTTAGAGAATGCCTGGATTAGTGCTCAAGTTACACAAACAAAGCTAGATCCAGCAGGCCCGAATCCAGTCTATGCCACAGCAAACAAGGCGCACCAACTTCAGTAAGAAGCAGTTCAGATATGCATGCACTAAAGCCTTCAGTCAGAAATTCCCAGCTCAGAAGGGCAGAGTCCAGCCTCTCCTCCCACAAGAGTGCAGACCACGAACCCTCTTAATGTAAAATAACTGGCCTGAAAGCCTAAGTGCTTAAACCAGAATTAATACACTTTTAGAATAACAGACACTGAGCCCTCAATCAGCAGTTCCCAACCTAGAAGGATGTAAGCTACCTATTCTGCCACTACAGTGCTGACCACAAACCCTCTCAGTGCAAAACAACTGGTCCGAAGCCCAAGTGTTTAAACCAGAAGGCCTAAAATGAGTTACACCAAGCAGTAATAAATACAACTGAGTACTTTTAAGATGATGCAAAAGTAAAAAAAAAGTAGGTAGAAACCACAAGTACAGTAAAAGCAGATTAATTTTTTTTTTTTTTTCTGAACAAGTGCTGAGATCAAAGAAACAGATTTGAGTGCTGAAACTAGAAAACTGGCTAGTTATAGGGAAAAAAAACTAAGCTAGAAGGCTTCCCTCCAACATAGAAGGGCTTGGGGGCTCAAAGGCCTACAAATACCAGTTCAGCTAATATTTCTTCCACACTGAAGAGCAGAGTGAAAAGTTCCAGTTCAGCTAAATATTCTTTCCACACAGTTAAAATCAATTTAAATACTGTATTTTTTTGAAAAAAAGCAGATAAAGGTACTTAAATTCTCTTATACGTCCAGTTGAATATAGCAAGCTGTTAGCCGGCCAAAGCTGAGGTTTTTAAGCAGAAAATATTTCACACTGTACCACTTAAATAGGCAAGGACAGGAAATCAAAGAATGTGACTACCCCCACACCTGTAATTACTAGCAAATAACGAAATTCAGCAAACACTGACTAACTACCAGTTCAGCTAATATTTCTTCCACACTGAAGAGCAGAGTGAAAAGTTCCAGTTCAGCTAAATATTCTTTCCACACAGTTAAAATCAATTTAAATACTGTATTTTTTTGAAAAAAAAAGCAGATAAAGGTACTTAAATTCTCTTATACGTCCAGTTGAATATAGCAAGCTGTTAGCCGGCCAAAGCTGAGGTTTTTAAGCAGAAAATATTTCACACTGTACCACTTAAATAGGCAAGGACAGGAAATCAAAGAATGTGACTACCCCACACCTGTAATTACTAGCAAATAACAAAATTCAGCAAACACTGACTAACTACCAGTTCAGCTAATATTTCTTCCACACTGAAGAGCAGAGTGAAAAGTTCCAGTTCAGCTAAATATTCTTTCCACACAGTTAAAATCAATTTAAATACTGTATTTTTTTTGAAAAAAAAGCAGATAAAGGTACTTAAATTCTCTTATACGTCCAGTTGAATATAGCAAGCTGTTAGCCGGCCAAAGCTGAGGTTTTTAAGCAGAAAATATTTCACACTGTACCACTTAAATAGGCAAGGACAGGAAATCAAAGAATGTGACTACCCCCACACCTGTAATTACTAGCAGATAACAAAATTCAGCAAACACTGACTAACTACCAGTTCAGCTAATATTTCTTCCACACTGAAGAGCAGAGTGAAAATTTCCAGTTCAACTAAATATTCTTTCCACACAGTTAAAATCAATTTAAATACTGTATTTTTTTGGAAAAAAAAGCAGATAAAGGTACTTAAATTCTCTTATACGTCCAGTTGAATATAGCAAGTTGTTAGCCGGCCAAAGCTGTGGTTTTTAAGCAGAAAATATTTCACACTGTACCACTTAAATAGGCAAGGACAGGAAATCAAAGAATGTGACTACCCCACACCTGTAATTACTAGCAAATAACAAAATTCAGCAAACACTGACTAACTACCAGTTCAGCTAATATTTCTTCCACACTGAAGAGCAGAGTGAAAAGTTCCAGTTCAGCTAAATATTCATTCCACACAGTTAAAATCAATTTAAATACTGTATTTTTTTGAAAAATAAACAGATAAAGGTACTTAAATTCTCTTATACGTCCAGTTGAATATAGCAAGTTGTTAGCCGGCCAAAGCTGAGGTTTTTAAGCAGAAAATATTTCACACTGTACCACTTAAATAGGCAAGGACAGGAAATCAAAGAATGTGACTACCCCCACACCTGTAATTACTAGCAAATAACAAAATTCAGCAAACACTGACTAACTACCAGTTCAGCTAATATTTCTTCCACACTGAAGAGCAGAGTGAAAAGTTCCAGTTCAGCTAAATATTCTTTCCACACAGTTAAAATCAATTTAAATACTGTATTTTTTGAAAAAAAAGCAGATAAAGGTACTTAAATTCTCTTATACATCCAGTTGAATATAGCAAGTTGTTAGCCGGCCAAAGCTGAGGTTTTTTAGCAGAAAATATTTCACACTGTACCACTTAAATAGGCAAGGACAGGAAATCAAAGAATGTGACTACCCCACACCTGTAATTACTAGCAAATAACAAAATTCAGCAAACACTGACTAACTACCAGTTCAGCTAATATTTCTTCCACACTGAAGAGCAGAGTGAAACGTTCCAGTTCAGCTAAATATTCTTTCCACACAGTTAAAATCAATTTAAATACTGTATTTTTTTGAAAGAAAAAGCAGATAAAGGTACTTAAATTCTCTTATACGTCCAGTTGAATATAGCAAGTTGTTAGCCGGCCAAAGCTGAGGTTTTTAAGCAGAAAATATTTCACACTGTACCACTTAAATAGGCAAGGACAGGAAATCAAAGAATGTGACTACCCCCACACCTGTAATTACTAGCAAATAACAAAATTCAGCAAACACTGACTAACTACCAGTTCAGCTAATATTTCTTCCACACTGAAGAGCAGAGTGAAAAGTTCCAGTTCAGCTAAATATTCTTTCCACACAGTTAAAATCAATTTAAATACTGTATTTTTTTTGAAAAAAAAGCAGATAAAGGTACTTAAATTCTCTTATACGTCCAGTTGAATATAGCAAGTTGTTAGCCGGCCAAAGCTGAGGTTTTAAGCAGAAAATATTTCACACTGTACCACTTAAATAGGCAAGGACAGGAAATCAAAGAATGTGACTACCCCCACACCTGTAATTACTAGCAAATAACAAAATTCAGCAAACACTGACTAACTACCAGTTCAGCTAATATTTCTTCCACACTGAAGAGCAGAGTGAAAAGTTCCAGTTCAGCTAAATATTCTTTCCACACAGTTAAAATCAATTTAAATACTGTATTTTTTTGAAAAAAAGCAGATAAAGGTACTTAAATTCTCTTATACATCCAGTTGAATATAGCAAGTTGTTAGCCGGCCAAAGCTGAGGTTTTTAAGCAGAAAATATTTCACACTGTACCACTTAAATAGGCAAGGACAGGAAATCAAAGAATGTGACTACCCCACACCTGTAATTACTAGCAAATAACAAAATTCAGCAAACACTGACTAACTACCAGTTCAGCTAATATTTCTTCCACACTGAAGAGCAGAGTGAAAAGTTCCAGTTCAGCTAAATATTCTTTCCACACAGTTAAAATCAATTTAAATACTGTATTTTTTGGAAAAAAAAAGCAGATAAAGGTACTTAAATTCTCTTATACGTCCAGTTGAATATAGCAAGTTGTTAGCCGCCCAAAGCTGAGGTTTTTAAGCAGAAAATATTTCACACTGTACCACTTAAATAGGCAAGGACAGGAAATCAAAGAATGTGACTACCCCACACCTGTAATTACTAGCAAATAACAAAATTCAGCAAACACTGACTAACTACCAGTTCAGCTAATATTTCTTCCACACTGAAGAGCAGAGTGAAAAGTTCCAGTTCAGCTAAATATTCTTTCCACACAGTTAAAATCAATTTAAATACTGTATTTTTTTGAAAAAAAAAGCAGATAAAGGTACTTAAATTCTCTTATACGTCCAGTTGAATATAGCAAGTTGTTAGCGCCAAAGCTGAGGTTTTTAAGCAGAAAATATTTCACACTGTACCACTTAAATAGGCAAGGACAGGAAATCAAAGAATGTGACTACCCCCCACACCTGTAATTACTAGCAAATAACAAAATTCAGCAAACACTGACTAACTACCAGTTCAGCTAATATTTCTTCCACACTGAAGAGCAGAGTGAAAAGTTCCAGTTCAGCTAAATATTCTTTCCACACAGTTAAAATCAATTTAAATACAGTATTTTTTTGAAAAAAAAAGCAGATAAAGGTACTTAAATACTCTTATACGTCCAGTTGAATATAGCAAGTTGTTAGCCGCCAAAGCTGAGGTTATAAGCAGAAAATATTTCACACTGTACCACTTAAATAGGCAAGGACAGGAAATCAAAGAATGTGACTACCCCCACACCTGTAATTACTAGCAAATAACAAAATTCAGCAAACACTGACTAACTACCAGTTCAGCTAATATTTCTTCCACACTGAAGAGCAGAGTGAAAAGTTCCAGTTCAGCTAAATATTCTTTCCACACAGTTAAAATCAATTTAAATACTGTATTTTTTTGAAAAAAAAAAGCAGATAAAAGTACTTAAATTCTCTTATACGTCCAGTTGAATATAGCAAGTTGTTAGCCGGCCAAAGCTGAGGTTTTTAAGCAGAAAATATTTCACACTGTACCACTTAAATAGGCAAGGACAGGAAATCAAAGAATGTGACTACCCTCACACCTGTAATTACTAGCAAATAACAAAATTCAGCAAACACTGACTAACTACCAGTTCAGCTAATATTTCTTCCACACTGAAGAGCAGAGTGAAAAGTTCCAGTTCAGCTAAATATTCTTTCCACATAGTTAAAATCGATTTAAATACTGTATTTTTTTGAAAAAAAGCAGATAAAGGTACTTAAATTCTCTTATACGTCCAGTTGAATATAACAAGTTGTTAGCCGGCCAAAGCTGAGGTTTTTAAGCTTTGATATTCTTTCTTTTAGCTGTCTGTTCATTTTGCCTACATAGAAGCTTTGACATTGTTGACACCACGCAATGTGTGTTACTTTCTTGGTCGTACAGTCAGTATTTAGTCTGGGGATGTACTTCTTATTGGTAACTGGATGAATGAAGCCTTGTACTTTGGAGTTGTATTTACAAATCGTACGTCTCCTACATGGGTATGTTCAAATCCTATTCAGTCATGGATGCTCTTTTATAGCTGATCGATTGCATAATAATTGCTTCAAGTTCTTACTTTTCCTAAAAGAAAGTGGTGTTTTTTCACCTACTGTTTCCATTCTCTTCTCATCAAGTAAAATCTTCCAGTTATTTTTCCAAATATTCACAGATGCATTTTACATCACTGGAATATGTCAAAATGACCCTTGTATGTGAATGAAGTGAAACTTCTTTCGTATGAAGTTCATCATTGGCTTGCTTCAAGAGGAATGGTTTGCCATATGAATTCCTCTGTCCCCTAATTTCTTCCATAGAGTCTCGGACGTCGTTCTTCTTGTATCCTCTATAGTTGTTCTAAATAATTACTTGACTTTGTAAAGTCCTCTCTAATATGTCAGGCTAACAATAAAGCAGGGGAAAGAGCTCTACTCCCACACCGTTGCCAGAAATTAGAACTCTCTTCCCCTATCCGTGCCCACTGCCCCCTCCACATCCATATTCAAAAACTCCCTCAAATCGCACCTTCTTAGTACCTGGTTATGCCCTTGTATCACATAACCCTACCCATACTACTACTAACTCCCCAAACTCCTCTCTGATCACATGCTGGATCTCTGATCCCCTGTAGGCTTGGTCATCTGAAAGGGTATTTTAACTGTAGACTCTTACTTGATATATTTTCTTCTCTTACCAATGTGTAACTGACATTGTCTTTTACCTATGTTCTATATCTTTTTACCTGGAGTGTTTTTATTAATTTTGTGTTATATTACTATGCTCAGCATACATGATGGTTTTGTGTATTATGCTGGATGTACTGTATTTGTGTAACTTGATTGATGCTGGAGCTTTTCTCCCCGGGCCACCATTGAAAATGGACCTGGTCCAGTCAGAATTTCCTGGTTAACAAATGTAAAATAAATAAATGTAGTCTCAAATTTCTCAGCAACTGTCCCTTAAGAATGTTCTTAAATACATGGTGGGGATGCATGCTGTCTCGAGCCAGGAGATTGTTCTTTATGCACTTCTTATGGTAAATAAGAGCATTTAACCCATCTTTAGTATCCAGTTCTAATTGGACATCCAGGAATTCAATCCTGGTCTCAGAATGTTGCACTGTAAACCTCAAAAAGCTAGTGGTGGTCTCTAAATATGCAACAAGTCTGTCAATGATTCTACTCTGCCTTGTCATGTAAAGAAAGCATCATCCATAAATATTTTATAAAACTTAATCTGTGGATGGAAAGCATTATTGCTCATGACATTATTGATTTCCCAATGGGCCAGGAACAGATTGGCATAAGTCTTCACGCACACACACACACACACACACACACACACACACACACACACACACCCCTCTGTATATGTGTGTGTGTGTGTGTGTGTGTGTATATGTATGTATATATATATATATATATATATATATATATATATATGTATATATATATATATATATATATATATATATATGTATAATATATATATATATATATATATATATATATATACAGTGGATATAAAAAGTGTACACACGGCTGTTAAAATGTCAAGTTTTTGTGATATAAAAAAATGAGACCACAATAAATTATTTTTTCCCACCTTTAATGTGACCTATAACCTGTACAATTCAATTGAAAAACAAATCTGTTCATAGGTTGGTACTAGGCTATCGGCCCTAAGGCCTATGCAAGCCTAGCCATAACAATTCCCTGGAAATTGTTTCCCCACAATATTTACTTCTTTGGGACCCTGTCTAGTAGGGCGACTGACATGATCTCCGGGGTGAATTTTCTATCTCCCATCCAATCATCAAGGTTCCTTTTGAAGAGGGCCAATGAGGTGCTCTGCTTGACATGTATGGGCAGTCTATTCCAGAGTATGGGGAGTCTCTGGGTCAGGAACCCATCCCTCCAGCATGTTTTGTTCATTGTGATGATAAGGTTTAGATCCTTGGAGCATGTGGCTCTGAGGGATTGGGATTTCTTTAAGTGGAGCATGTCCAACAGCTCAGGGTTTGACATGGCCTTGTATGTTAAGCAGAGATCGCCTCTGAATAGACGATATGCCACAGAGTATAGCTGGAGTTTTTTTAGATGGTTAGCATATGGCATCTGCTTTAGGCCTGTGATTCTTTTAGTGAGGTATTTCTGTGGCCTTTCCAGCTGTTGCAGATGTCTTGTGAGGTACATACCAAATGGGGCATTATACTCTATAATGGGTCTAATGAGGGATGAGTACAGTGGGACAGTGACCTCCTTTTTTCTGGATGAAAAGCCCTTAGTGATGAGGTGTGCCACGTAGAAGGATTTCCTGACTGTTGTGGCGATGTGGTTATCGAAAGTGAGACCACTGTCCACTTGTGTCCCTAAGTCTCTCATCACACTTTCGATGTTTAGTGTCCTGCCACCTCTGTCATAGTTCATGGGTACATGTTTTTTTCCAAAGGGGGTGACTATACATTTCTTGGCATTAAGCTTGAGCCCATGGCTCTGGCACCAGGCATCTGTTTTTGTAAGGCCCTTTTGTAGAATATCCACATCATTTGGGGATTCAATAATGGCTCCCAGTTTGCAGTCATTTGCAAACTTTGTTAGCCAGAGTCCCTTAGTGTTGTGCTGTACTTCAGAGAAGTAGATGCCAAACAAAAGTGGTCCCAGGACTGAACCCTGAGGTACTCCACTTGTCACTTGTCTGGAGCTGGATTTGGAGTCGGCTACTTTTACAGTCTGGGTTCTGTCAGTAAGCCAGTGACGTAGGGATTTATGCCCAGCTTATTAAGTTTATCTATGATTCCAGAGTGGGGGATGGTGTTGAAGGCCTTGGCGAGGTCCAGATAGGATGTGTGGACCTCCTTACCCTCGTCCACAGATCTGTTGACCGACTCGAAGAAGTCAGTCAGATTCAGGAGACAAGATCGGCCCTTCACAAACCCAAACCGGGTGGGGTCCAGTGTCTGGAGGTTGCCAATGTCTTTGTTTATAAGTTCCATGATAATGCGTTCCATGCCCTCGCAGATCAGGCTTGTCAGATTGATGGGATGGTAGTTCCTGGGATCCAAGGTGGATCCTCCCTCGTGGAGCAGGATAGCTGTAGCTGTGCGCCACTCAGTGGGCACGAAGCCTGAGGTGAGGCTATGATTAAACATGACACTTAGGTGGGGTGCCAGTTCATTTTGTAGTTCATGTAGTACACAGCCTGGGATGTCATCTGGTCCCATGGATGCTGTATTCTTAGCTTTGGAGAGAGCTGTTTCTACCTGTGCGGCTGTGATTATCGGAATTTGGCAATCTTTTGGTATTGATATGGGCCCTTTAGGGGTGAGAGGGGAGTGAAGTTGGCACTAAATCGATCTGCCAGGATATTGGCAATATCCTTGGGATCAGTATAGTTAATGCCATTCTGTTGTAGTTCAGAGCAGATCTCAGCATTGCCATTTAGATTCTTGACATAACTATAGAATGCCTTGTGGTTAACTTTGGAATCTTTGGCAATTTTATTTTCGTAACTAGCTTTTAAGGATTTTATGAGGGATCTTAGCTTCTTACTGAGGCTGGTGAGGGAGTTTTTTGCATCCTGGGATTTTCCTCTTTTCTGCAACAGTTTCTTCCTTCTGTTGTATAGTTTGTTTATAGCAGGGGACCACCAGATTGGCTTCCTTGTTTTGGAGAAGAGCATCTTGGTTCTATTTGGGATGGCACGATTCATGCACGAGTGGATGTGCTCATACAGTGCCTTAGTGTAGGATTCTGCAGTTGAACTTCCAGATCCCATCTGCATGGGTGTTGTGAAGTTTGTCACTTCTGACTTCAGTAGCATGAAGTTGGCTTTGGAGAAGTTTTTTAAGGAGGTTTCCTTACTGGGGGGTGGGGGTGGGATATGGATGTCAAGGGTGATTTGCTTATGGTCAGAGCTGACCAATGAGGGGGTGACCACTGGTGTGGAGCATCTATCTCCCATGTTGGTAATGACCAGGTCTAGGATATTGGAGCCCCTGGTGGGACAATTAATTTATTGATCCAGGGCGTTGGAATTTATGAATTCCAGGAACCGTTGGGAAAAGGAGTTGGTACCCGAGTAGTTTTCCCAATTAATGGCAGGGTAGTTGAAATCACCTAGTATTAGGGTGTTTGGTTGTATCTTAATATTTTCCAGTATGTTTAGGAAGGTGTAGTGAGAATCTTGGGATATGGTGGGGGATCTGTAGCAAGCTACAGTTTGGATTGCAGTCTTTACCTAGTGTTAGTTGCACCTGGAGAATTTCAGATGCATTGTGTTGGGCAGCTAGCCTGGAGGTGTGAATATCCTTGGTGAATATGGACACTCCTCCACCTTTAGTGTTTCGGTCTTGGTTTTGTGGCCGAAAAGTGTGGTAAGAATTGTAGCCTGGTATTGCAGGGGTGCTCTCTGGAGCCTTGAACCAGGTCTCAGTCACTGCACAGATATCGATGTTCTCCATTTTTAGGAGTTCCTCAAGAGAGTGCATTTTGAGGTTTAGACTTCTAGCATTGAGTAGCATTACCTTCAGAGTTTGCATGCTTGTATCTGTTACGGTGGTGGTTTTATCCTTTAAACCTTGCCTAAAAAAGGCACTATAGGGGTGGCAAGAGCTTTAGCCAGTAACCTGAATCCCAGGGGTGACAGGTGCAGACCATCTCTGGCAAAGCATTGTGGTTTGTCAATCATGTCTTCCCAGGCAGACAAATACTGGATCCCCTTTGAATAACACCAGAAGCTTAGCCAATTGTTGAAGTCAATCAATTTGTCCTTATACTGTGGTATCATTCTGGGCGAAGGCAGGATGCTACTCAGGGCTAGGGTCATACCTGCCTAGGTCACATGATCCAAGAGCTCTTCCATGTCTCTTTTCATGTAGTACAGGGAGGTACGTCTCAAGTCATTTACTCCAGCATGGACAATGACAGAGTTGTATTTGTACTTGTTGTGGAGTGACTTGAGTGCATGCGTTATGTGGCGGATCCTGGCACCCGACAGGCAGCTGACTGTAATTTTCTCTTTGTTCAGTCTGGTGAGTGGGACATCAGTGTGCCTGACTATAGAGTCACCGATGACTAAAGTGTTGGGTACATTGTCTTGGCTTAGCGGCTGTTGTTGGGTGGCACACTGGTGTTGTGAGCTATGTGTCACTTTGGTTGTGACTGGTGTTTGTTTGCATTTTGGCTTCGGAGGTCCTTGTTGCTTGGGCAGGTTAATGTTAAGGGCCTCCACATATGTGGGTTTAGTGTTGCTATGTGTGAGAGTTGATGGTGTGGGTTTTGAAGGGCTATGAGTTGCTAGAGGTGTAATGCAGGTGTTAGCCTTCTCCTCTTGACTGTCTAACACAGTCTTGACCGGAGAGAGCTTTGATTCCAGTTTGGCTATGTAAATGCATCTCTCGCAGATTGTAGTGTTGGGTGGTAGGAGGAGAGGATTGTCTGTGTACATGAGCAGTTGCCGCATTGCCCCAGTATGTCCAGATTCACCAGGTGGACAGGAGAAACCACCGGAAGCTGACCCTTGGACATGCCTGCTTAGGTGCTTTTTTGTAAGAAAAATATATAAAAAATAGAAAACATAAAATAAGCTGGTTGCACACCCTTAAAGTAATACTTTGTTGAAGCACCTTTTGATTTAATTACAGCATTCAGTCTTCTTGGGTAGGAGTCTATCAGCATGGCACATCTTGACTTGGCAATATTTTCCCACTCTTCCTTGCAAATGTGCTCTAAATCTGTCAGATTGCAAGGGCATCTCTTGTGCACAGGCCTCTTCAGGTCACTCCACAGATTTTGTATTGGATTTAGGTGTGGGCTCTGGCTGGGGGTCTATATTATAACATCGAAATCTACAAAGATCGAATGTTATAATATAAAACCCTAAACATCGAAATCCGCAAATATCGAACAGCCAGGGAAACAAATTGCTATTTCGAGAAACGTACACACAACACAAACACACACAAAAACAGCAATCCACACACTTACACTTAAAATCCTACACCTAAACTAAACTTTACATACACTACTAGCTATCCACTTACCTTAACCCGACCCTAACCCTAAGGTCCGTCACTATCGCACACTCACCTTACCCACACCCTAACCTGCCCCCTAACCTACACACAACCGCACACTTACCTGACCCGCTCTCTAACCCTAACTCACCTAACCCACCCCCTAACCTACACACAATCGCACACTTACCTGAACCCGACCCGTAACGCTCCAACATATCGAATGCTGAAAACAGCAAAGCCGAAGGAACGGCCCACCAAATTCTTTCACTGGGAAAGAATTCGGTGTCCTGCACTTTCGCTGTTTTCAGCGTTCGACAAAACTGGTTCGATATTATAACATTCAGACTTTATAAAATTCGATAGACCCCTGGCTGGACCTTTGCAAAACTTTAATTTTCTTCTGGTTGAAGCCATTCTTTTGTTGATTTGGATGTATGCTTGGGGTCATTGTCATGTTTAAAGGTGAAATTCCTCTTCATCTTCAGCTTTATAGCAGATGCCTGTAGATTTGGGGGCAAAAGTGACTGGTATTTGGAACTGCTGATCATTTCCTCCACCTTGACTAAAGCCCCAGCTCCAGCTGAAGAAAAGCAACCCCAGAGCATGATACTGCCACTACCATGCTTCACCGTGGGGATGGTTCTTTTGGTGATGCGAAGTGTTTTTGTGCCAAACATACCTTTGGCCAAAAAGTTCAACCTTGGTCTCATCAGACCATAACACATTTTCCCACATGCTTTTGGGAGACTTGATGCATTGTTTTGCAAATTTTAGCTGGGCCTGAATGTTTTTCTGTGAAAGAAAAGGATTCTTTCTTGCAACCCTACCCCATAGTCCAGATATATAACGGATATGGGAGATTGTTGTTACATGTAGTACACAACCAGTACTTGCCAGAAATTCCTGCAGTTCATTCAGTGTTGCTGTATGTCTCTTGGCAGCCTCCGTGACCTGTTTTCATCTTGTCTTTTCATCAATTTTGGAGGGAAGTCCAGTTCTTTGCAACATCACTGTTGTCCCATATTTTCTCCACTTTTTGATGACTGTCTTCACTGTGTTCCATGGTGTATCCAATGCTGTGGAAAATTTTTTGTACCTTCTCCTGACTGTTACCTTTCAACAATGAGATCCCTTTGATGCTTTGTAATCTCTCTGTGACCCATGGCGTTTGCTGTAGCAGGCAACTGAGTAAATGTCAGGAAAATCTTACTAGGACAGCTGAACTTTATTTGGGGTTAATCAGAGTATCTTTAATTGATGGCAGGTGTGTACCCAAGAAGACTGAATGCTGTAATTAAAGCAAAAGATGCTTCAACAAAGTATTAGTTTAAGGGTGTGCACACTTATGCAACCAACTTATTGTACGTTATTTTTTATATTTTTTCCCCTAACAGATTTGTTTTTCAGTTGAATTGTACAGGTTGCAGGTCACATTAAAGATGGGAAAAGTTTTGAAATGATTTATTGTGGTCTCATTTTTTTACATCACAGAAAACTGCCATTTTAACAGGGGTGTGCACACTTTTTATATCGTGTGTGTTTGTGTGTGTGCCTGCATGTATATGTATGTATGTGTGTATATATATATATATATATATATATATATATATATATATATATATATATTTATTTATTTATATGGCTGTATATATTTTTTCCAATAGTTACTTGCATTTTCAAAGTAATTATCCATTTTTTAAACAACATAGCCTTATCAAAGGCCAGATGGATTCAAGCTGGAAATAGATAAACTAAATATGTTTACAAAACAGGGTTATCCAACAGATATGATTCAAAATTTGACTGATGAAATCTATAAGAATTAGGTAGAATGCATCCATACTCCATTATTAGGTGTGGGGGTCACATAATTTGAAATTTAAGACTAGATATACGGAAGATATGCCTGATACAATGATTTGGCATATAATAAAAATATAAATAACATTTGGAAGATTATAGAAAAAAAAATGGTATTTATTTACTCACAGTTTTGGCACACATGGAAAATTTGGACCTGTACAAAAATGCATTTTTAGGAGGGCAAATAATAATAAAAGGTTATTGGAAAAAATAAAACAAACATCAATACTATCTATTATGGTTTGGTAAGTAAGAAGAGAATGCATAAATGTCGACATTGCAACCATTGTACCCATATCTTAGAGATTTCTTCTGTTCAATTAAGTAACGATAGCATAGTCTTAATACATATTGTAAATTCTGTGACATTTTGCATTGTATATCTGGCTTTGTACCAATCATGATCCTCTTATTATATTGGAAAGTATGTTAGGAGCTCAGAAAAAGCATTAATGAACACATATGAGAATGTTTTTTTTTAATATTTTTTCTTTCATTAGGAATACATGATTTTGTTTATAATAATTATAGTAGCTTTAAATTTTGTATCCTAGAAAAAAATGAAAGAAGACTTGCTGGTGGACTCTGAGAGGAGTTTGTTAACTGTAAAGAATCATTATTATGGCAACCCTGTTTTAATGCCAGTAAAGCACAGGGTTTAAATGAACAAATTGCCTAAACTTCAGCATTAAAACTCAAAGCTAAAATGTTATAAAATAATGTACAAGAACTGCAAATTTAAAGAGATTTTTTTATAAAAATTACAATTAAAGCTTAGTATTTATAATTATTATTATATGAGTTGTCAGTGAGTTTGTTAATGCATTTCCTAGTCTTTTAATCAGTACCCCTTTAATTATGGTTATGTGGTGGCACGCTATGTTTTTAAAAGGCTAAGTAAGATTTTACTTCTTTTGAGGAAATCTTGAAAATTTAGAGATGAAAGATCTTACGTAACTTGTATAATACATTTTAATAAACCTATACTGATAGTATTTGGTCTCCTGTTCACTTGGGAATTCAACCGTTAGGTGCTTTTTTAATAGAGTCTTCATGGGCTTCCTTGAAACCGGAGCATTAGTGGTTCCTCCATTTATTGTCTTGGAGGATGATTTTACTAATGCATCTTTGCATTTGTACTCTCATCTCCTCAAGAGGGTTTTGTTATTCCCTACCCCTTTGTGCCTGCCTATTGACAGCCTGTGGTAGGGGTATGATTAGGTATATAGCTGAACTGACCCTTGCTTTTGCAAGGGACTGACACTCCCAATTCACCCACAGAAGGTCCTGTACAGTTGTTCCCCAGCCACCACCAAAGAAATCAACTTGAGTGCATGTGCCTCTGGACCTGTTAGGATTAGCACACCCTTTTTCTGTGCCTGTGCTGTCAAGCACAAGTGATACTACTTGAATTTGGGTTTTCTGGGCCATAGTCAAGGCTTTATCCCTGTAACACCAGCTATGCAGGCTAGTGGGTTCATTTATTTGGAGACATGTCACCACCCATCTAAGCTAAGAACTGTTTTGCTTTACCCTTTCCTGTCAGCATAGCAGTCCTCTTCACATTGAAATTGACAGTGCAAGTAGGATCTTGTTGATATAAGGAGAGACTGAAGTAAGGCTTATACATATTCATAAATTTCTTTTTAGTGTTAACACATCTGCTAGGTGCAAAGTTGTAATTTAAACTCAATAGTTGGCTCAATATACACCATCTTGCCATCAGCTTCCTTATTCTGAGGTCATGGGACTGCATACTACCTTCTCAACTTTTGTTGCCAGTCTGTTAGCACTAGGTACCTTGAAGTATTAATTTTATCTGTTCAATATTCACTGATAACCATTTACCTATGCCTTCCCTTCAGTCTGTGTTTGAGAGATACATACATCATCCATGAGGTTGTCTGAGCCCAGACCAGTTTTGCACCCATGGTGTCACTCATCTAAAACAGGCCTTCTTCTGCTGCTTAATAAATCTTTTGGCAAGTCTAAAAAGGCCTCCAGGGTGAAAGCCTGACCCTCAAAGTCCTCAGCATCATAACATAACTTTACATCCTACATCCTTTCCACCAGTTATCTGAGTCATCACCATATTGGTCCACCTGAGCCTTTCAGGCATCAAGGTCCAGTCAAAATATCTAAATAACCTTGAGTCGCTGACTACAGAACCAAATACCCTTATTCTTGAGGATTGTAATTATCTGTCTATTAACTATGGAATACTTACTGTGCTACAAATAAGTATGTTCAACACTTCCTAGCCTTCTCAAATGCAAATTCACTTGACAAGGTTGTACACTCCCCTGTAAGAGGATCAGATGTATTGGAGTTTATCTTTAAAAACATAGCACTATGTTGGTCTGTACATTTAATTATGCCATCTTTCATTAGGTCTCACCATTATGCAGTAGTTCTCAGCATTAGAACCTTGCCCAAAATACTCAAAAACCCCACCATCTTCAAAGATATCTCTAAAGCAAATTTGCTTCAATTTGCAAGATGACCTGAGAAGGTTCGAGAGTCCCCCTCACCTTGAAAACTCAACAGCAAAAACTGCCACATTTTCATATCTGCACTGAGTCTTTGGTCATGATCTGTAATAAATACAGCTCCAGATTTAGAAATAAACGTCTTTGATGGAACCCTACAACGAACAAGCTTCAAAACAAGAGAAAACCAAATCTTCTCTCCTTAGGAACAAACTGAAATTCCCACACTTCCTTTCCAAATTAAACTAATGAAGTTAAACAATTAGCTTAGAAACAAATTCAAATCTTTGAAGGCTAAGTATGATTGCCAGCTCTGTCTAAGACATTTACAAGTCCTTCTTCATCTGTGTCAGGTACCTTAGAAACAGTATCTAGCACTGCTCAGATATTATATGTATCGACTCTCCTGAAGACATGTCTAACCTATTAGCAGACAAATTTAGTTTGGACTTCACCACACTGTCTCTACCTTGCTTTCACATTCTTGACCCCATGTCAACCTCCTCAACAAACATTATCCCTGTACAAATTTTAAAATCTCTCCTGCAGGTAAAAAAAAAAAAAAACACGAGCTCCATGGAATTTGACAATGTGCTAGGGTGGTCTCTTCTAGTATGAAGCAGTGCCTTACTAACCAGGTGTGTGACCTATTCATTTCCCATCTTTTATGTGGCTTCTTGCCTGAGGCATGTACAGCTGCAGTGGTCATTCTCCTGCTACAAGGAAGGCTCCACCAGTGATCCTGGAAACCTTAGACTCATAAACCTCACAAGCTTTATTGATAAAATAATAGAATGCATCATTATGGACTTTAGGGTGCCAATGTCCATGTCTATAAAGTCCCTTGAGCTAAATCATTTTGTGTTTCTCAACAGTGAGTCTTGCCTCTCTGCCTGCTTAACTCTGACTTGTTTGAAAAAGTCACTGAGGCTTTAGATATGGGTAGGATGGTGCTTACAGCTTACCATAACCTAACCAAAGTCTTCAACACCATTCCTTGCTCAGGTTAGCTTGCCAAACTAAATGTGAACCTTTAAGTTGCCCAGTTTGATAGCAAACTGTCTTACAGACAGAACCCAGACAATTAACTGAGGACAAACTCTTCTCAAAAAAGCTCATTAGTAGTGCTGTACCCATCAGGGTGTTGGGGTTGTTCCTGTTTGGTATATACTTCTGTAATGTTGAAGCTGATGTCAGGGGTCTTAGTTGATTATGTTTACTAATGATTGTCAACTTGGAGCCATTATCAACTCTCCTGGGGACTCGTAGATTCTGCCAGAGGGCCTAACACATGTAAACAAATTGTGCTTTGAACATGGTCTCAAGCTGAATGCCAACACGTTTGGTGTCATAGCTTTTGATAAAGAGCGCACCACCTTTACTTCTACCAGGTAATTACACCCCTCAGAATGCACACAGTTAAAAGAGACCGGGCACAATTGTTGAGAACAGCCTGTCCTTCAACCACCATGTATCACTGTCATTAGGAAATCGTCCTATTTAGCCCATCGAATTACCAATCATATTTCAGGACAGGATAAAAGCAGTACTTCTAAGTGTTAGAAGCCTCAGTAAGAAACCTCTCTCTTTAGAAGGACTCCTAACGTTAGACATACCGTTACTGCCCTCCATAGAAACATTCTAACCTTAGAAGATATCACCAGTTTAATTATATCTTAAAATGTATTAGTAAATCAGCAGTCTGAGTTCCATTACCGCTACCAAACACCATAGAGGTCTGCGTTTTCTGTGTCATGCAAAATTAAGGGTAACCTCTGCCTAAATTGAAAGGTCTGAAATGACCTTGTTCTGAGCAGCCACCTTCATATTTGCAAATCTGTCATCACTTTGAACAGCCATACAAAATCTTAAACTTCACTGAAACATAAAAATGATCTGTTGGCATGTTGCATACCTTACTCAAATAATTCCACTCCTCTGGAACAGATTATCTCGTCATATTAATCAAAACGTTCCCTTATCTCTTTAAACTCACTTTGGGTGAATGGATGGGTAGTGAGTACTGGAACTGCATTGGCTAGTGGCTAAGCTACAAATGATCTACCTGATGAATTGCTTAGTAATAACTTTTAGACCTATGTATGTATAACCTATGGGCCAACCAATAGTTATATATAAAATGATACTTTTTAGACACATATATATTGCTGTGTGCATGGGTACACACACACACATGCACACACACACTCACTCACTCACTCACTCACTCAATCACTCACTCACATGTTTGCTTATGTGTTGAATTTTGCCCACTGTAACTGTAATTGGATTGCTAATTGTGCTTCCTTACAAAGACAGTGGCCTCCTTGCTGTCATCATAAAGCAATAACTGTAATGTAACACAGGTGTGTTAGCCATCTTTGGTAGACAGTGTAGTAGTCTTATTACGGCAGCCCAACTATTAATGCTTAATTGTTCTGCATAGGTATTGTCTACCAGCTTCCTATGCAGTTTGTGACTTGTGTACAAATGCCTCTGAATTGAGAGATGGCCTTTGCCTTGTCTATACCTCTCCACTGGCCATACTCAGCAGTCGCTGTGTTTCTTTATCTTTTCCAAGCACTGAAGAGGTACGTGACTGTAGTTGCAGCTTTTGAAATCCACAATTACAATAAATGCTTCATATAATTATTTATTATGACATGTTGTTATATTGAAGTGATGGTATGTTGCATGTAGGGCAGCACTTTAACTCTGGATAAACAGTATCTCTCTGGAGTCTTTACCATTACAGATTCACACATATTGCCAAAACGCTTGCATGTATGCTATCAGGAGGTTTTCTCACCATATCCTTTCTAGTAACAGGCTTCAACCAGCAAAATCCAATTAATAGAGTATAATTAATGAACATGCTGGCTGGTATTCTTTTTTGGACATGGTGTTTGTAACATTTTCATTCAACTGAAATGTGGCACTTTGGTAGCTGTTTTCTCTGCATAAAGATTCAGATAGCTTGACTACCCTGACATCCTCTCATAGTAGAGAGAGACATTCAGTGCAGTGCACCTCATATCTTTGCTTCTGTTTTGGAAGTTTTCCTTTTGTCTTTTTTTTTTTTTTGGTGGGGGTGGGGGGGGGGGTTGATCCAGGTAAGAGTTTTTTAAAATTTTGGATTAATGATCTTAAAAGTTTAAAGTCCATCTTCAGTGTATATTTTTATGATTGTTGTACCATAACTGAAAGTTCCACGAAGACTTTTATGAAAAAATTCTAATTTTCATAGTAGATTTTTGCATATAAATGAAATCAACCATTTGATCACTGTATGAAGTTTTAAGTACATCGCTGAATGAGCGTTTATAAATGTGCTGATTCAGTTGGTAGGTGGAGAAACATAAATGCATAATACATGTTTAATATTCTCCCTTAGTGACCCCACAGTATATTTATTTTCATATGAAAAAGTAAAGCTGATTAAAATTCAGAAGCATATTGCATGGATCCAGTCATGGTAATTTTAAAATCACAGGCTGCTGTGAATAAAGATGGGATTACATGTACTCTTTCTTTAGCTTTTTGGGCTTCTGTTTATTAGTGATGGATTACCCTCATTTGAGATGGGTATTAATAAAATGGCTTTTGTTATGTAATCCTAATTATGTGACAGCTTTCTTGGCAAAAAACATTAGTAAACAACATCTATCAATCACTATACTCCTAGTTGCTTTTACAGATGTAAAACAAATCAGCTGAATTATGCACAACAGTGCAACTTTAATGTTTTAAATTAAAATCAGGTAAAATAGAAAATGCATACAAAACACTTTTAAGCATAAATGCTA
This sequence comes from Protopterus annectens, assembly GCF_019279795.1. Classification (NCBI taxonomy): domain Eukaryota; kingdom Metazoa; phylum Chordata; order Ceratodontiformes; family Protopteridae; genus Protopterus; species Protopterus annectens. Next base: position 725,179,002 of record NC_056744.1, read on the forward strand.
GATTTGGTTTTCTGAATGTTGTATTACATTGTATAATAGGTTTCCTCAGTTATTGTCCCTGTCCATACCTGCTGCAGTTCTTTCTGCGCAAGTCTGCTTGTGTTTATATACACCCTTGTTATATGCAGTAGTCAGCCCTGGTACATCTTCTCATTTCAAGTTACCCTCACTGTCATTTTTTTCCACTTCAGTTATATTTTGATAGGGTTACTATCTACAAAGCCCTGGGTGTAGGGACTTGCCTCACTTTTGAAAAAATGTTCTGATTTTTTCTGTGGTGTTGAATTTACACAGTAGTCATGAAAATATATGTTTCGCAGCATTACTTTCATGGTGGTTTACTTTACCCTTTCAAAGTAAACTCATTATACTGAAACTGGCATTCTGAAGTGCACAGCACAGATTAAAAACTACATCAAAACCTCCAAAGCCACTGATGGTGGTTCTCATGAGCATGTAAGTATGCATACACACAAGGAAGATGTAGAAAATCCCACTGTGATATAGATGCTCACATCAGCCACCAGCAGTGGGATTAATGGGGTTAGGGAATCATTAGAAGTGCCCTAATTTCTGGGATACTGACAAAAGACAAAAGTCACCTGTGTGGATGCCTGAGTAATGGCACTTCCTGTCCTTTGTCACCGTCCTGATGGGAACACCCAATAAGGAAAAATGAAGGAGCTCAAGACTGATAGTGGTTGGCAGATATGGAGGCAAACAGCCTACAGAACAAAAAGCACATTTAATCCAATGCTTTGCTTTGGCTGGCACACCAGTGCTTCATATCACCCTGCAATTGTTCATAGGTTCGTAGGTGTTTGCTAGGCTAACGACCACAAGGACATTTTTAATACTAGCCATGCATCACAAATCTCTGACAAGTTCTGATACCCTTGATAAGTGTAAGGATGGGCCTGGGAGGTGAACCATTTACAGGTTACCTCTGTCCATTAGAGACATTGGTGCCAAACCAGGGATGAATTTCCGGTTTCCCATCCAATTGTCCAAGTTGCACTTGAATTGGGTTAGGGAGGAACTCTGCTTCACATGGATGGGAAGCCTGTTCCACAGATGGGGTATTCTCTGTGATACATACCTATCTCTGCAGCAGGTCCTATTTAGTATCACAGGCATGGTTTAAGTCTTTAGAATGGGTAATTCTGGTGCTGTTTGTTTTGTGGATATGCAGGAGGTCCATCAGAGTGGGGTCTGACAATGTCCTGTATGCCAGGCATAGATGTTTCCTCAAAAGCCTCTAGGAGACAGAATACAGGGATAGGACCTTTAGGTGGTCTGCATAAGACATTACTTACGCCCTGTATTCCTTTAGTGAGGAACCTCTGTGGACATTCCAATTGTAGGATATGCCTAGTTAGGTACATACCAAAAGGGCATTGTACTCAGTGATAGGTCTGATGAATGCCGAATACAGTGGAGCAATGACTTTCTTGGACTTAGATGCCATACCTTTGTTTATAAGTTGCGCAACATAGAATGATTTGCTCACCACTGTAGACACATGATGATCAAAGGCTAGATTGCTATCTGTGTGTGTCTAAGTCCCTGACTACTGGGTCAACTCTAAGGGGTGCATTGTCAATATGATAGTCATCAGGGATGGATGACTTCCCAAAGGATACTATTATGCATTTCTTGGCATTTAGTTTTAGTCCATGGCTCTGACACCAGTTGTTTGTCTGGGTCAGCCCTACTGGCGAACATTTGTGTCAGTGTGAGATTCATTGACAGCTCCTAATTTGCAATCATCTGCAAATTTAGTTAGCCAGAGACCACTGACATTGGTCTTGACTTCTGAGAAGTAAATGCCAAAAAGGAGCGGTCCAGGGACTGATCCCTGAAGGACTCCACTTGTGACTGGTCTCTCTGTAGAAAAGGACTCCCCAGTGTTATCTTCCTGGGTCCTGTCTGTGAGCCAGCTGGCTATCCACTGGGTGACATATGGGTTTGTCAACAATAACCGAGTGGGATATTGTGTCACATGCCTTGGCCAGCTCAAGGTAGGCAGTGTGAACAACTTTGCCCTCATCCATTGCTTTGGTGACCTTCTAGAAGAAGTCCACCAGGTTGAGTAGGCATGATCTGCCCCTGATGAAACCAAACTGGGTTGGGTCCAGTGTCTGAAGGATTACTATATCTCTGTTGATCATCTCCATGTTAATTTTTCCATGGCTTTACATTTAAGACTAGTGAGACTTATGGGTCTGCAGTTTTCAGGGTCTGTAGATGGCCCACCGTTGTGCAGAGGGATGATCGTTGCCTTTCTCCATTTATGAGGCATGAAGCCTTTTTGGAGGCTACAGTTAAATAGTAATTTCGGAGACCCTGATAGGTCATGTTTCATGCTATTTAGAAGGCAACCTGGGATATTATCTGGGACCATTGTGTTGTAACTCTGAGGTCATCCTTCTTCAGACTAGGTGCTGCAAATGTGCCTTGTTTTCCTTGAGGTAGTATTTTATATACATGATGTTTATTTACTGAGAAGGACTGATTGAGATAATATCACATTTTCAGTGGAGGCCCAGGTAGAAAAGCTCCACATTGACATGATATGGTTACAGTTAAGTAAAGTCATTACAAAGCCTAATACAGCAGAATGACATATTAAGTTAAAATTCAGCTTTGGCTCATACATTGTGAACCTATACATGCATAGTGCAAATTTCTGGACAGCTGTAACAAGTTGAAAAAGAACATTGTCAGTAGATAAAATATTCACACGTTGCTGTTCATAGAGATGACATTAAACACACTGAATACACTCTTTGGAACCAAGATGACTAGATAACATAGCCTAGGTAGACGTTTATGTTATTTATCTAAGAAATATATTTTACCAATTCCTTTTCTCTGAACATAGTCAAAATATGCTGGTGGAAGATGTGAGGGACTAGTTCAGCCTGGCAGAACCAAGTTTTATTTAGGTAGTGTTTTAGTGGTAGTTTGAAGTTGGAGATGCTAGAGGTAGATCTAATTTGCAGAGGGATACAGTTCCATTTTTAGCAACAGAGTATGAATAGAGACATTGGCCAGAGGATTTGTGGAGTTTATATATGGTGAGAAGATGTTGTTTAGTAGATCAAAATAGTCTATTAGGGTGATGGGAATGGAGAATTGGAATAAAAGCAGGGCAGTCATCACCTTTGTGAATAATGTGTGCAGAGATAAGCTGTGTATAATCCAAGTGGTGAGGCAGTTTGAGCCAATTCAAAGAATTAAGGATAATACAGTGGTGGCTGTGGTATTGTTTGTGGTGGCAGATTTTGCACCCTTATTGTAGCCTGCCTCCATCTTATTTTTAACTGTAGCCGGAAGGGTCGTTATTATGGGTGCACTGTATAAGAGAGGTGGGAGAAGGTAGGTAGTAATAAGAATGGTTTTGGTGGTATTGCTGAGGAGGTTTTTATGACTGTCCTAATATTTGATGAGCCCTTTTAGTTATTTTGAGAATGCAAGTCAAATTTAAGGTTATCATCTAGAATCATTCCAAGAAGTTTTGTGTGGAAGACTACTTCAGTTTCAGTTTTGTTTAGTGAAAAGATTTTGAAATTCAATTTATCAGGCATGTATGATTTGGGGAAAACTAGCAGTTACTGTGTTTATTTAGGGTTGAGTAGTAGCTGGGCATTATGGAGCCATTTCCCGACTGAAGAAAAAGCATCTTTCATCATGTAGAGGAGCTGAGGCAAGTTATTAGATGCACATAAAGTGTAGAATTATCAGCATATTGTCTAAGAGAGGCCATATCTGTGGAGGTATAGAGATCATTTATAAAGTTATTATAGAGGTGGGGACCGAGAATAGAGCCTTGTGATGCACCATTGGAGACTTGCAGGTATAGAGAGAGAGAGAAAATTCTGCTGTTTTACAGACTGGAGCCTGTCAAATAGCTATTGAACCACAGTAATGAAGTAGGGTAAATTCCAAGATGAAATAAGGAGTTTAGGATAAGAAACTGTATCAAAAGCTTTTGACAGGTCAGGGAATAAGGAGGAAACGTGTTTACTCAAGTCCCTGTATTTCTTTCGGTCAGTGAATGATAGGGCAGTAGTCCTACTGTGTTTAGGGTGGAAGCCATGTTGAATGGATGTTAAGAGATGCTGTTGTAAAAGACAGCGGAGAAGTTGCTTATGAATACATCTTTCAAGAATTTTTGAGATCGCTGATACTATTGCAATAGGCTGAAAGTTAGAGGCATCAGCAAAGATGCCACCCTTATGAAGAAGGGTAATACAGGAGTTTTTTCATAGTCAAGGTACAAAGGCTTCGGATATTAATCTGTTGAAAGGATAAAGAGTAGGCACGCTATAGCATTGGCAGCTATCTTTAGGTATTTGGGTAGGAGGTTGCCAGCTGCAGTAGAACAAGGTTTTTGTTAAGTAGAAGATCTGATGTTGTCAATTTTCATTCCATCCTCAACTGATGGGTTCAGATCCGATCCCTCAGATCTGACTCTATCTTTGCTAAAGCTTGTGGCAACCAAAAACTCTCGAGCTTCTCCTTTACCCACAATGCACCGAACCCAATTACCTCAGATCTTGTTTGCTGCTTTCACTGAAAGATGTGGTTTCCAACACTCTCGAGTGATATTGAGATAAGTTTATGAAAACTTGGTTTATTACATTAATTCTCTTTCTATATTTAGATTATGTATCCCCCTTACTTATTGCACACTTATTTGCGTCTTTTTTCTAATTCTAGTATTTTCTGTTCTTTCTTGTACTTTGTGTACCTCTTGATACTATGGCTAGTATCCTGTCCATAGTGCAGTATTTTATGTAGTTTTCTGATACCTTTGTTGGTAGTTGTTCTGTCTTTTATTATCCTTGTCTCTTTTAATAACAAAATGAAAGCAAAAAGGTAGTAGTAGAAGTAGTAGTGAATATTTTCTCCTTGTTGATTTATAATATGACGGATAAAGCTCTGGCAAGCTTTAAAAAATGTACTAAGTGTAAGCATAAGCTCCCCTTTTCAAATGCCCACACTTTGTGTCCACTGTTTAGGTCTGCTTCACTTACAAGAAAATTGCTCTATTTGCCACGAGTACAACCCCAAGGCTTTTGTTGAGTAGAAAAACAAATTGAGTCTAAAAGACCTTTTGCCATCATCTTTTGGAGAGGCTATATCTGGAGATAAATCTCCAAAAAAACAAAAAAAAGACAAAACAATCCAACTCCTCTCCGATGCCTTCTTCTTCGGAATCTTCAAAGAAAAGATCTCATAAAGATCCAGTCTCACCCTCTAATCCAAAGAAGCTGAAAATGTCTCATCTGACTCTTAACTGATTCAACCTTCTAGGATGCAACACAATCCAAGTTGGATCCAACTGTTGCTGGTACATCAACTCCTGTTATCTTACCAATGACTCAGTATTCACCTTCTGTGGATCCAGTACCCTCTAGGGTACCTTCCCTATTTCAGACCAGGTCCTCCTCAGTGTTTTCCACTTGTTCTTCCAGCAGTCTCTCAGAGAAAGATGTTGAAAGAGTGGTGAGAAAGATTCTCTTGGTGCAGGGGCAGATGGGTGTTCCTTTGGCTCCTGCCCCTCTGGGTCAGGAGATCCATTTTTTTGTTACACCCCAACTACAAGTTTCTCCTCTGACTCCTTCAGCTGTCTGAGTCCCTGGATCCTAGCCATCTGGATCCATTTGGATTGGATCTGAGGATTACTTTATCCTTGAATCTGAAGCTTTCTGTGAGTGCTCCGATCCTGTTGGAGCTAAAGCCTCCCTGTCGGATCCGTGGTGTTGCAGTTGACTCCAAAGCTTTCAGTGCCATTTGTGTGCCTTGGAGCTTTGGCATTGGATATCTCGGCTCCACCTTCCACCTCTGGGATTTTGCCCTTGGAATGGGAGAAGGCTGCAGTCCAAAAGCTGGCCTTTCTGGATCTGAGGTCTTCCCTTTCTCAAGTATGATCTACCTTCAAGGCTGTGAAGAGAGTTTTCTCTGCCTTGGAAGAATGGACGGATCCATCCCCCTTGGATCCTAAATCCGCAACCTTGATGTGTCTGTGTTCAGAGCCTTACCATGTCTTTCCACAGGGACGGCCAGTACCAAGGTCCCAGGCTTCCAGACAGGGAGTTTTGATTTCTTCTTCTGATACCTCTCCAGTGAATCCCACTGAGGAGGTCCCTAAGAAAAGGACATGCAAGAGGATGTACCTAGACTCATCAGAGGAGTCTGTCAGAGAAGATAGGGATTTTGATGAAGGTGAAAGGTCCTCACGGTCACCTCCTGAAGATGTCTCATTTGGAGACATCCTAGAAATCCTTAAGAAGAGAGGTGGCAAGACACCCAACAACCCTTCGAGGAGTCTATATTCCTGGAGGCTTTTGGTACTGGACCGTCTACCTCCTGAGTGCCTCCACCCACCAATGAGCTCATTGAGTTGATCTCTCAGCGGGTGTGGAAGGAACTCAACACCATTGAGCCTATACCTCGGAGACCAGATAAGATTATGGCACCACCTGTAGACAAGCAGTTTTGGTGAAAAGAGGTGCCCATTAATGCCATGGTTGTAGCAGTGGTCACTAAAAAGGAATTTGCCAAGAAGAGTTCCACTGTTCATCCCCCCAAAAGGGAGTATTGGCCAGTGGACAGATTCAGGAAGCATGTCTATGCTTCAGCAACCTTCACTTTAAGGTCACTGAATTATCTGGCACATTTCACAAGACTTTAGAGGGATTTTTTAAGGAGCTGCCAAATACCCTCGCAGGATCTGTTTCTGAATTACTTCATTCATCTGTGACTTCTGTGACCTGCAATCCATTTCTAATTCTCCCATGAGTCTGATTTTGCATATAGCCAAAGGAACCTCAAAGTCAGCTTGTTCTTGCATTTCCATTAGGGGACATGCCTAGATATGCTTATGTGATTTTTGCGGAGCCCTTCAAGTCCTCGTTCGTCAATGCTTCCTTTGACGGCATGTCTTTGTTTGGCTTCATGGTGAAGAACGCACTATCCAGGTGTAAAAAATATGGAAAGACCCTATCTGCCATCTGTCTTGGGAGTACATTTTTTGAACCCTCATAGATCCTTTTCTAGGAATCAATGAGATGGTCAAAAGATGTGGTTCAAGAAGTCTCAGGGTCTGTTCCAGGACACACATGGAGGAAGCTTTCCCAGAAGCTGAGGAGGGAAATCTAATGGACAACAATGCCCCATGGTAGAGGTGGCCCCGCAAAACCAGGGGTACAGAGAATCTTTCTTTGACAGACACTACCAGCACTGCTGAAAAGAGGCTGATTGCCTACCTCTGGAGGCAGTTGGGGGTCATTTGTCCCTGCACCAGAGAGCCTGGATAGACCTAACAAAAACACTTGAGTGTAGATGATTAATTCCAGTGGTTATATAATTCCCTTTTCCCTTCCTCCTTCAAACTCGAGAAAAATCCTGATGTTCCCCCCACTCAGAGTGAACAAGCAATAGTCCAAATTCAGTAGCTCCTAGAACAAAAGTCATCCAAGAGGTCCCACCAGACCAGATAGAATCCAGAACTTGCTCAAGGTTCTTTTTAGTGCCAAAGAAAACAGGGAACTGGAGACCAGTTTTGGATCTCAGCAACTTAAACAAGTCAGTTCAACGAACCAAGTTTCAGATGGTCACAGTTCAGACCATTCATCTGTTTCTGGGCAAGGACAGCTGGATGTGGTCGAAAGATGTGTACGATCATATAAAGATGAACAGACGATCCAGAAGGTACTTACACTTTCAGCTTTGAGCCAGTCATTACCAGTTCAGAATTCTGTCCTTTGGACTCACCACAGCCCCCAGGCTGTTTACCAAGTGCATGGCAGTAGTTAACAGCTCACTTAAGACTGCAAGGATTTCAGGTTTTTCATATCTAGATGACTGGCTCATTTCCACTCCAACCAGGCATCAAGTGGTAAGAGCAAGAGATCAGGTTCTCCAGACTTGCTCTCTTCAGAGGATAACCATAAATTATGAAAAGCCTCAACTAAAACCAACTCAGAGTCTAGAATTCATAGGAGAGATGCTCAAGATAAAGTCAACCATGGCTTCACTACCACCTCAAGATTTCAGACCATAGGATCTCAGGTCAGAAAAGTAAGCTGCAGTACCAAGATTTCAGCCCTCCAGGTCCTTCAGGCTTTGGATTCAAATGCAGCAGCAATAACATTAGTACCTTTAGCATAGATGAGAATTCTTCAGTGGATGCTAGCCACACAACGGTCAATACTTTACCAAACCATGTCTTACCAGATACAAATCACTCAGATGTGCAAGAGAGATCTCAGGTGTTGGATTCTATCAGACCAGGTTCTACAAGGCCGTCCATTTTTCCCCCTCAGCCCAAGGCCACAGTGACTACAGATGCTTTCCAACTGAGGTGAGGGTGGGCATTTTCTGGGGAAAACTGTCCAAGGCACTTGGTCCCCTGCAAAGGCCAACTTGCATATCAATATCCTAGAGATGAACGCAGTGATTTTTAGCATTGCAGGCCTTCCAGGATGCTTTCCTTTGGAGATGATTGCAATTCAGACATGCAACATGTCAGTAGTGTGGTGCATCAACAAACAAGGAGGAACAAGATCTTACCCCTTGTGTCAAGAAGCTCTCAAAGCATGGCAGTGGATGAGCTTATCCAACCACTTTCTCACAGCAACACATATTCCTGGGAAATCCAGTGTGATAGCAGACAAACTGAGCAGGTGCATTCTTCTGCCTCGTGAATGGTCCCTCAACAAGAATGTCACGGAAATGAATTTCCATAACTTGGGCCAGCCTTGTTGTAATCTTTTTGCTTCCCCTCTAAACAACAAATGCAGCAGCTACTTTGCCCTAATCTCTCCACAGGGGAAAATCGGTGAGGGATGCAGTGCTTCTCGATTGGCCCCCTGATCTACTCTATGCTTTTCCACCCATACCACCAATTCTGAAATTACTTCAGAAAGCTGAAATGTTGAAGAGCAAAGTCATCCGCATTGCACCTTACTGGCCTCAACAAATTTGGTTCCCCTTTCTTTGCCTCACTTGCTTCACTAACCTTCAATTCTGGATCTGACTCCAGACCTACTATTTCACCTGACAGGCATGTTTCATCTAAACATAACCAACCTCAGGCTGACTGCCAGGCTTTTCCAGTTCCAACAATAGCCAGACAACATATGCTTTCTTCACCTATTTGTTAAATATTTTTCTTCCAATAAGCCTTCTATTAAAAAGCTCTATTCCAGCAAATGGAAGAAGTGTGTTCACAGGGCTCATCTAAATAATACTGAACCTTTTTTAGCTCCATACATAGCATTCTTGAATTTTTGTCTCATCTTTTTAAAGATGGAGCTAGTTCATCAACCACTAATGTTCAGTTAGCTAAATTAGCTAAAGTTAGTTAAATTCAGTTAGCAGCCTATCATATTTTCACATTGGTTTTGATGTTTCATCTGTCACCTCTCATAAACTAAGCAATACCTACTTGAAATGCACTCTTCTTTGAAGACCTCCTTTTAGAGATCCACATCCTCCATGGGACCTGAATCTGGTACTGCAGACTCTCAAGTCCCCCTTCGACATCTGAGTTGTCCATTTTTATTCTTCCTCAACTCCCCTCTCACCATCCCCTGTCCTTGAAACTTCTGGAAGAATGAGTGGTTGCAGGACATTTCTGTCCAGATATAGCCTTCTTCATTTTTGAATACGAATATTCCTTTCTACTAAAGTCAACAAACAAGATCTGAGGTGATTGAGGTTGGTGCATTGTGGATAAGGGAGAAGCTTGAGAGTTTTTGGTTTCCTTGAGCTTTAGCAACGGCCGAGTCAGATCCAAGAGACTGGATCTGAACCCATCAGTTGAGGAAGTATGAAAATGGGCAACACGGGTGGAATGTTATGGTGAGTACATAGCTTCTTTTTTTTTGTCATTGATGAGGAGACGTGTCCTAAATGGAAGCTGCTAGCAATGTGTACAGGGCATAAATTAAGGTGTGGATGCTGGGTGCCCAGGGAGTAAAGGAGGTAGTAGTGTGTATTGTGTATGGAGAATGTTGGTTTTGATCTGACCTGTTGTTTGCTGAATTACTAGGATTGGGTGTTATGGGGTGGTGGTAGGAGCACTGGATGTGGGTGAAGAGTTTTTAGTTAGGAAGGTAATGCTTTCTATGAAGCAGGTATTGAATAAAGTTGCTATTGTTAGTGGAAAGAAAGGTGAGGTTCTGTGTTTGAGCATGGATGCAACAGGTTACGTACTGATGTCCAGAATGTTTTGGGGTCATTTTTATATTGAAGTTGTAGATGGCTATAATATTGTTTTTTATCCAGGTTAACTTGTTTTTTACTCAGATTGCAGAATTCTCTAGAAGTTGGCAGGTTGTAGGGAGTTTTAAGTTTTAGTTATTCTTTCCATGCTTTGTCTCTGTTATACATTGCAGCTTTTGTCTGGGTAGTGAGCCAAGGTGCATGATTATTTTTCACTCTGTTTTGTGGAGTGGGGTGTGGCTAAGTATTTAAGAAAAAGGCATTAAAAGTATCGACTGCCTCGTCAAGTGGAAGAGTTTTTAGTGACATAAGAAACAAAAGAATATCTAATGCTCTTTATAAACACACAATGACCCATTGTACTGCTAAATTTCAATTTACAATTATTGACAAAATTCAAGGACACAAATCTAATAAAACAGGATGACACCCTATATTAAATTATAAGGAATCTGGTTGGATTGTCAGGCTGGGGGCTCTGTTTAAGCCCGGCCTTAATGAATTAAGCTAATTCTGGCATGTACCAATCAGCATTGACTCTGTCTAATATTGTACTATTTAAATGTGTTGTACTATTTAAATGTGTAGTGAACTAATGTCAAGTTAATGCACTGAAGAAGGCTTTAATTTTTGCTGAAACCGGTTTGCTATTGCTCTTTTGCCACATTAAATTTTATATTTTTCATATCTCCCTGCTGCTGGACTTTTTTGTGTTTTTGACTACATTTGGTTTGGTCCGTGCATCCTGTTTCACTTGTGTGGGGTTGAGTGAGGTTAGAGTGTGGAGCCATAATCCACATGGAATCTTGTAGAGTCATTGAGGAAATTTAAATCACAAGGCTGTCTGAGGAAAATACAACTCTTAATAACCAGTTTCAGAGATCATCAAAGGAATGTTTTTAAATGTAATGCAAATTCAGAACCGAGATAGTCAACATTACGAATTTGAGATTTTTGATTTAGAACTAGGTGTTTGTTCACTCAGCATATTTCTCTGTGGTGTGTGGTGGCAGGGCATTTTCTGTGGTATGGAGGATGTTCTAGGTGTTCTTAGCATGAATTTAGGCTAGTAGATAACATGACTCCAACTACTTTGAGCTTTAAGTGCAAGAGAGTGGTGTGTTTTGTTGATGTGGTTACATGCAGGTTTATAAGATTGCTCCATTTTAGTTAGCTGAGAGGGCAGTGCATGTTAGTGTTGCATCATCTGCATACTGGATTAAATTTGTTGGGTGAGTAGCTGTATGTATTTTGTATTAAAGAATAAAGGTCATAATATTGAACCTTGTGGCACACTTACTGTTATTTCCTGAGGTGCTGACAGTTTATCAGCCCAACTGTACACTTAGTTTGGTGGCTGAGGTAACTTTTAAACCAATTCATTGTATTCTTGTGATGCCAAGTTGAACAAGTTTAAGTCACAGTATAGGATGATCATAGAAGTCGTGGAAAATGCAAGGATATTTGACCAGAGTGCATGCATGATGTGCCTATAACCACCTTCAGGTTCTACTGCCCTTTTCAGGGTGGGCAAGGCCTATAAGCCCTGGCATGAATTTTAGGGTACCTATCCAGTTGTCTAAACTATGTTTGAAGGTTGTCAGGGAATCATACTACTTGGCCTGCAGGGGGATCCTATTCCAGAGCAAGGGGAGGTAGTGGGACATGAACATAGATCTCCATTTGATTTTATTTATTTCCTAATGCAGAATAAGATCTCTTATTCTGCAGCGTTTCTCCCTGGGCCTCCGCTGAAAATTGGCTTTGTTCCAAGTCAACTTTCCCTGTTAACAAATGTTAAATAAATATTTCCAGTACTTGACTGCACTGTTTGACTTATCAAGAAAAAGGAGGTCACAGATAGTAAACAGGGAGAATCTACTACAATACAAGGAGCATAAACAGAAATCAAACTCACAAATTAGATTGGTTACTACATATGGGAGAAATACAGAAACACTTATCAACTGTGTGCGGAGACATTGGAATATATTGTTAGCAGATAATAAACTTAGGGCAATATTGGATGCCAGATGTCACTTTTCATATAGACTGGGTCGGAACATGGGTTCCTTTTTCAACCACTATAAACATATCAACAAGAATGTGAACTTATCTAAACAAATAACCTTACAAGGGGGCCCTCTATTTAGATGCTTCCTATGTGGCCACTGTACACATTGTTAGCATTAGTTGTAACATTTATATAGTATAAATAAAATCTTGGCTACTATAGCATAGCAAGTTGCAGCTGTGTAAAGGCAGATTATGTTGTTGACCAAAACTATTTCAAGTTTCCCTGTGCTTTTCCTTTAGATTAGTATAATAAATATTTTTGCCTAGCCTTTAGGATATTATTTTTTTATTTAGTTTTCGGAAGTGTCTGTATTGTTGCAGATTATTTATTGTTTTTTTTTTTTTAAAGATTCCATTTTTCAAGCTTTATCTGTGTTAAGTATTAGCTGCTTTATTTATTGTGTAACTCTTGGTGCATGCTTTGAGTGGCTGTTTTTCTGTGTTGAGGGGCCAGGAAGTTTAATAGAATGGTTTTGTCAAAGTAAATTGCTGTGTTACATAAAGATGGTGCTTTTTAATGGCTCTCAGTTTCTGTGCTTAAGGATGCAGAAGATTGCCGTATTGAACCTGGTGGTATTTCTGACTGCTTTGTATTGGATGTTTCTTCGAATTTTGGTATGTGTACATATGGAATAGACTTTTGAGTTATGATCCCTCATAGCATCTGGCATAATTGCTACATAGGTAATTTTGCTGGGGCCTGTTGTGAGTATCCAATCCAAAATACTTCTTTTTCCAGTAACTTTACCCGTTCTTGTTTTTTTTTTATGTATAAGCAATCTTACTCGATATAGATTGATACTGGAATGTATAGTCTCCTGGGGTCACTCAATATTAAGGTCACCATGGATTATTGTTTCAAGCTATATAGTCTGAGTTAACCAGGATAATATGTCTCCTAAGGATGACTTTGTCCTTGTCTGCAAAAGGAAGTATATGTAGTCTTACTGTACATATTGATTTTTGTGTGTTAATTTTAAATGGAGCTACGAAGAATGTGTTTGGTATTTGTGTAGAGTGCATGGTAACATTAAACAGTTTGACTGTTTATTGACTATGCCATCAATTCTCTTGCTAGTACATTTATTACAGATTATGTCACAGCAACAAGGAATTATTTCTTCATCTTTCATATATATATATATATATATATATATATATATATATATATATATATATATAGTTCAAGACAGGCTTCTGTTAATGCAGTTATATCTGGGGTGAAGATATTTACCTTTGCAGATTTGTTATATCATTCTGAAAACTATGAGCAGTTATATGACATATTTTATGCCAGTAAATTGTTCTAGAAAGTAATATCAGGATTGCTCAAGAAAGCAATTTGATGTCGGTTTTCATTCATTCCTCTACAGTTGGGTTCTGATCCCACCCTTGGATCTGACTCTGCTGTTATTTTAGCTCTTGGCCACTGAAAAACTCTCGAGCTCCTCCCTTACCCATAACGCACCAACCCCAAACATACCTCAGATCTTGTTTGCCGCTTTTGTGTTTGGCCTTGGTTGCTTTGAGTTCTCGAGTGTTTGAGTATAGTGATAAGAAACGTTAATTATTTTCTTTATTTCATGTAAAATCTTACATTTCTTCATTTTCCTATTACTAATACCTCCCTTTTACAAGTTTTTAGTGTAATATTCTTACCATAGTTGGCAACCTTTTTCACCTTTTCCCTCATTACACCCTCTTAGTGTAATTTCAGTTACCATTGCTGATATTTTTTTCTTTTTCTGCTTTTTTCGTTAGTAAAAAAAAAAAAAGTTTCTCCCTTTCTACTATTATTATACATGTCTCAGAAGCACCCATCTGCCTTTAAAGTGTGCCAGAAATGTGGGCATAAGTTGCCTCTCTCAAATGCACGTTTTCTGCATCTACTGTTTGGGTCCAGACCATTTACAGGTTGATTGCTCCATATGCAAGGCCTTCAACCCACAAGCAGTTATGGACAGAAAAAAATAAGTTCATTCTGAAAGGACTGTTGCCTACTTCCTTTTCAGAGGCAGTTTTTGAGACTCAGTGGACAAACCTAAGCTTAAGGATCCTTCGACTAAGCCTTCAGGATTCTCATATCCCTAGTCAGATCCTACCGTGGAACCACCATGGAAAAACACAAAAATTTGAATCCGAAGACTGCTTCAGCTCAGCTGGTATCAGAGTCGAAAATGGCCTCCTTGGATCCTAGCCCTTTGGATATGAAGCCTTTGCCAAGTCAGGTATTCCCTCTTCATTGAACTGGTACCCTCTACAGTACCTTCTCCGTATCTTGAGTCCCACAAGCATTCTAGGTCCCCATTGGTAACTTCTTCTTGTTCTTCCAGAAGTCTGACCAAGACTGATGTAGAAAGAATGATGAGGAAATTTCTCTTGGCGCAGATACAGACGGGAGTTCTCCAAGCTCCTACCCCTTTGGGTCAAGAATTCCTTGCTTGTATTACTCCACCAGTCTCGGCTCCTTCTTCGATCTGACCTGTCATTTCAGAGCCCTTGGATCCAAATCTCCTGGGACCATCTGGATTTAGTATCTTTGGGTCTGAGGCTGTCTCTGAGTGCACTGGCTCCAGTGGTTTCAGAGCAAGAGAGTCCTTGTCAGATCTGAAGTGTTATAGTCAACTCTGAAGTTGTCGAAGTCATCTCCCTCGGCATTGGACAGCTCAGCTTCAACCTTCGCCTTGGGTGGACTGCCTTTGGGATAGGGGTAGCTGATGGAGCAGAAGCTCGACTTCTTGGTTCCATTGTCTTCCTTCTTCCCAGATCATTCTGGTTTGAGATGGTGGAGAGAATGTTCTCTGCTTCTGCAGGATGTACAGTTTCTATCCCCTTTGATCTCCCCTCTGGATTCCATGTGCCTCTGTACCTTGAACCTCAGCATTCTATGCCACAGAGACAGCTAGCCCAAAGTCTCCAGGTTACCCAGTGGAGCATTACTATCGTTTCCGATACTTTTCTGGAGCACCCCACTGAAAAAGTCCCTAGGAAGAGGAAGTGCAAGAGGTCACTGAAGATACTGATTTTGATGAAGGGGAAGGGTCCCCAAAATCACTACCCGAAGACATCTCATTTGGAGATATCCTTGAGATTTGTAAGTGGTTGTTCTACTGATAACCCTTCCCCAGAGGAATCTGTATTCCTGGAGGCATTTGGGTCTGGCTTGTCTACCTCCTAGGTAACTCCGCCCTCCAACGAGCTCATTGACTTGATCTTTAGATGGGCATGAAGAGAGCCAGACACAATTGAGCCAATTCCCAAAAGACCATATCAGATTCTGGCACCACCTGTAGGAAGGGAGTTTTGGTCATGGTGGCGGTCACCAAGAAGGAACTTGCAGAGCAGAGTTTCTCTGTCCATCGCCTAACAGGGAGGGGCTTTGAACAGATTTGGGAAACATGTATGCTTCAGTGACCTTTGCCCATAGTTTGCTGAATTACTTTGCACATTTTACAAGACTGCAAAGGGACTTGATAAAGGGACTGTCAAAATCCATTTCTGGGACCACTACTGCTGAGACTCAGACTTCTGTGGCCTCACAACTGGCGAGCCTAAAATCCATTTCTAATTCATCCATTAGGCTTCTTTCTCATGCAGCTGAAGATACCTCAGGATTAGCAGGTTTAGGCATTTCAATTAGGAGGCATACCTGGATGCTCTTGTGTGATTTTGCAGAGACTTCAGGTTCTTGTTCATCAATCACCTTTTGATGGCAGTTTGTTGTTTGGCTTTAAGGTAGAGGACAAACTCTGTAGGTGTGAACAAGATGGAAAGGCCCTTTCTGCAGTGGGCTTATGTTTTTCAACCTCTCAAAGAATTTTCTCTAGGAATCATTGAGGTGGTCGAAAGACATGGTTCAGAAATTCCCAGGGTCCTTTCCAAGATCCACGTGGAGATAGTTCTCCCAGGGAAAAGGGGGGGAACTCAAATGGAAGATGCCACCCACATGGCAAAGGAGGCAGACAGAAGTAAGGGTCTAGAGATTCCTTCTCTAACAGACCCTCCAAGTGCTTCTGAAAAGGAGGCCTGATTGCCCCACTTATCCCTGCACCAGAGAGCCTGGCTAGACATTATAAAAAGTACATGGGTGCAGAGGATTATTTCCAGAGGTTATATGATTCTGTTTTCCCTTCCACCTCCATCTGTATGCAAATTTCCAGATGTTCCACCCACTCAGAGGAAAGCAGCAGCACTAGAAGTACAAACGTTGCTAGAAAAAGAGTCATCCAAGAGGTCCCATCAGACCATACAGAATCCGGAACTTACTCAAGATTCTTTTTAGTGCCAAAGAAAACAAGGGACTCGAGAACAATTTTGGATCTCATCAACTTGAACAAATCAGTTTGAAACACAAAGTTTGTGATGGTCATGGTTCAGGCCATTTTGTTCTTCTCATGCAAGGACAACTGGATGTGCACAATAGACCTTCAGGATGTGTAATATTCTGTAAAAATGAATAGACAATCGAGAAGGTATCTACACTTCCAGCTGGGAGCCAGTCATTACCAGTTCAGAACAATGTCCTTTGGCCTCAACCCTGCCTCCAGGGTGTTCACCAAATGCTTGGCAGTGGTAGCAGCTCACTTCAGACTACAGAGATTCTGAGTGTTTCTGTACTTGGACAACTGGCTCATTACCTCACTGACCAGACATCTTCTAGTAAGAACAATAGTTCTAGTACTCCAGACTTGCTCCCAGTTGGGATAACCATAAATTACAAAAAGTTTCAGTTAGAACTGTCTCAAGCATTGGAATTCATAGGAGCAAATTTCAACATGGTATCAGTGACAGCATCTCTTCCTCTCTCAAGATTACAAACTGTCAGATTCCAGGTCAGAAGAATAATTCACAGTACCACTATCTCAGCCAGATTGATTCTACAAGCCTTGGGATCTGTGTCAGTGGCTATAGTCCAAGTTCTTCTAGCAAGATTTCACATGAGAATTCTTCAGTGGATGTTAGCAACTCAATTGTCTATTCTTAACCAGTACATGTTAGCCCAAATAAGAATCACTCAGGCATGCAAGAGATACCTTTGGGGTGGATTCGATCAGATCAGGGTCTACAAGGCTGTTTTTTCATTCTCTCCCAGCTCAAGGCCATCATGACCACGGACGCATCCCAGATTGGGTAGGGTGGGCACTTCCTGGGGAAACGGTCCAAGGCACTTGCTCCCCTGAAGAGGCCAACATGCATATCAAAGTCCATGAAATGAGAGCAGTGCTGTTAATGTTGCAAGCCTTTCAAGACTCTGTACCTTTTGGGACAGTTGCAATTCAGACAGACAGTATGTCAGCAGTTTGGTACATCAACAAACAAGGACAAACCAGGACTTACTCCTTGTGTCAAGAAGCCCTTAGAGTGTGGCAGGGGTTGATCTCATCCAACCATTTTCTGATAGCAACACATATTCCGGGGAAATTTAATGTGATAGCAGACAAATTGAGCAAGTCCATTCTACTAATTCATGAGTGGTCTCTCAGCATGAAACCGGCAGAGGTGATTTTTCACTAATGGGGCCAGCCTTGTTGCAGTCTCTTTGCATCTCCCCTGAACAGCAAGTGCAGCAGCTTCTTTGCCCTGACCCCCCCACCGGGGGAATCACCAAGAGATACTCTGCTACATGACTGGCCTCTGGGTCTCCTCTATGCATATCCTTCAACTCCCTTGATCCCCAAATTTCTGTAGAAAGCTTTCCAGTTGAAGAGCAAACTCATCTTCATTGCACCTTACTGGCCTTGACAGATTTGGTTCCCCCTTTCTTTGACCTCATCTGCTTTACCCACTTTGGATTCTGGATCTGATTCCAGACCTCCGGTCTCACCTGACAGGCATGATTCACCCAGATATTTGAAACCTAAAGCTGACAACATGGTTTTTATACTTCCTATAATAGCCAGACAACTTGTGCTGTCATCCCCTGTCCATCATATACTTTTATCTTCCCATAAATATACAAGAAAACTTTACAGAATTAAATAGAAGAGGTTTGTTTTATGGGTGCTTCCGAAACATACTGACTCCTTTTTAGCCCCTGTACAAGGTGATCCTTTAATTTTTTGGCAACAATTTTCAAAGCAGGAGCTAGCTCCTCAAACATTAGTGCTCAGTTAGCAGCCATCTCTAATTTTCACATTGGTTTTGAGAACTCCAGCCTGGCTTCATCTTTCAGATTTTGTAAGGCCTTCTTGAGAGGTATCTTTTTATTTTGAGACCTTCTTATAAAGATCCAGCTTCTACATGTGACTTAAATTTGGTACTGCAGGCCTTAATTCATTCCCCCTTTGAACCAGCAGCAAAATGTGATCTAAAGTTTCTGACCCGGAAGACTATCTTTCTGGTGGCCATCACCTCTGCTAGAAGGAGTTTAGAGCTTCAAGCATTGTCTTCTAAACCTCCACACTTGATTTTTCACAGGGATAGAGTAACATTACAAACCAATCCTTCTTTCCTTACTAAGGTGGTATCAGAATCTAACAACAACCAGTCTATAATCTGCCAGTTTTCTTTCCTAAATTTGCAAACAAAGGTGAATAAACATATGTTGCGCTTACTGGTAGTTCACAGGCAATTACGTTTTTACTTACATAGAACAAAAGAAATTAGACGGATCAATTATTTGTCTCTTTTGTAGATTCTAAATTGGGTAAATCATTTGCAAAAGTAACTTTATCCAGATGGCTGGTGGATTGTATATCATTTGTCTACAAGTTAGGTTGGTCCTTACGAAAACCTTTAAGAGCCCATTTAACTAGGTCCATGGCTATTTCTTCAGTATTGCTATCTAGGGCTTTCATGGACAACATATGTGCAGCTGCAACATGTGCCAATCCTCTTACCTTTAGTACACTTTACAAACTGGATCTGGTCTCGAGGGGAAGAGCAGCCTTTGGCTCAACTGTGCTCAAGAATATCCTTCCTTAGAGTCGACCCAGGATTTTAGCTGGCTGGGGACACTGTCCCACCTGTTGAGGAATGAATGAATGAATGAAAATTAACATCATCAGATAAAGAACTTATGTACTCACCATAACATTCCATCTGTGTTGTCCACTTTCATTCTTCCTCAACACCCCTCCCACCAACCCCCAACCTTTTTAACAATTGATTTCTGGAAGAACGGGAACTTAAAAGGACACCACTGTTCCTTATGCTGAGCTCCAGATATTGGCTTCTTCTATCAGGGATATTATGAAAATATTTATTACATTGTGTCAACCAGCAGACAAGATCTGAGGTATGTTAGGGGTTCACTTGTCTGTATTTGACCCCATTGTAAGATGTTTGTGGCATGGAGGAATCTGTGATAGCTCCCAGTTTGCAGACATTTACAAACTTGGTCAGCCAAAGGCCCGTAACATTTGTTTTTATCGCTGTGTTGATGACATACAGGAGTGGTTGCAGCACTGAGCCCTGAGGTACTCCCCTGGTGACTGGTCTCTTAGTGGAAGTGGTCTCACCAGGCCTGACTTCCTGGGTCCTTTCTG
Organism: Protopterus annectens; assembly: GCF_019279795.1. Classification (NCBI taxonomy): domain Eukaryota; kingdom Metazoa; phylum Chordata; order Ceratodontiformes; family Protopteridae; genus Protopterus; species Protopterus annectens. The sequence goes on from NC_056744.1 coordinate 725,198,804, forward strand.
TAAGCCAGCTGGCAATCCACAGAGTTACGTAGGGGTTTATGCCCAGTTCAGTGAGTTTGCCAACTATACCGGAGTGGAGTATTGTATCGAACACCTTAACCAGGTCAGATTAAGTAGTATGCACTATTTTACCTGCATCCATTGCTTTGCTGCCTTTCCCAAAGAAGTCTACCAGGTTTAACGGCAATGAACTTCCCTTGACAAAACCAAACTGGGTTGGCTCCAGTATCTGAAGGTTGCCTGTCTTTTTTAATAATTTCCATGGTAATTTGTTTGGTGGATTTGCATATTAAAATAGGTCTAGGTCTGTGGTTTCCGGGGTCAATTTATGGTCCACCATTGTGAAATGGGATAACCACTGCAGTCCTCCATTCTCATGATGCAAAGCCTGTGTAGAAGCTATAGCTGAAAAGTGACTCAAGTGGTCCTGATAGGTCGGGCTTCAAGCTATTTACAAGGCATCCCAGGATATGGTCGGAGGCCACAGAGCTTGTGTTTTTGGCATTAGCGAGTGCCAACAGGACCTGCTCCCTGCTAATAGTATTTCATGGGGAGGTGGGAGGATAATTTTGAGCTGAATTTGTCAGCCAGCAGATTTGCTAAGTTGCTGTGATCAGTGAACGCGGCACTGTTGACCACCACTCTGCCTTTGATGATTTGGACGTAGCTGTAGAAAGCCTTGTGTTTGTCTTTAGCCTGTGAGACTATCATAACCTCATAACTGGCCTTGTTGGACTTGATTAGTCCTTTTAGTTTCCTGTTTAGTTTTATTAGAGATTATCATTATGGGAGTGTACATTCTGATTTTAGCTGTGACATTTTCCACTTGTTATGTACCCTATTAAAGTTAGGATTCCACTAGTGCAGTTTGTTTTTGGATATTGTTTTGGGCTTGTTTGTAGGAGGTAGGGCAGCTTCTATGTAACCATTTACATGGTTGTACAGCGTCTCTGTGAACAATTCCGCATAGCTTGCTGTGAATTCAGGGTTAGGAGGGGCACTGAATTTTTGTTGCTTAATAGGATGTAGTTTACTTTGGAATAGGTTGTTTTACTGGGTTTACTGGGGTTACTGAGTTGACTTTTATTTTGAAAGAGACAGCTTTGTGGTCTGAACTCACCAGTGAGGATGTGATACTGGGCTGTGTGCAGTACTCTCCCATTTTGGTGAGTACCAGGTCCAGTATATTTGAACCTCTGGTGGGTGTGTACACTATCTGGTCAATGGCATTTTTTGTTGATAAGGTCCAACAATTGTGTCTGTGAGTTTGATGCAGTGTATGTTTTCCAGCCTATAGAGGGATAGTTAAAGTTTTCCATGAATATACTATTGATGTAATGGTATGTGTTTCCAGTAGGTCTAGGGACATACAAGGTTACCTGTAGCTTACAAGGATATGGTGTGGGACTTTGTCTTTGGTGATTTGCACATAGATAAACTCCAGGGCATTGTCCTGTTTAACCAACCTAGAGGTTTACTTGTTGATAATGTAGATCAAAACTCCTCCTCCCTTATGTCACTGTCTGTGCAGTTGATGGTCAAAATATGTGGAAGGCACTGAAGCCTTGCACTGCTGTAGTATTTTTCTGCAGATTTAAACCATGTTTCAGTAATGACACAGATGTCTATAGTCTCTAGAGTGAGGAGAGCTTGCAGGGTATGGAGTTTCTTGTTTGGGCTCCTAGCATTATGTAGTAACACATTTAGGTTTCTTTGGGTTTTATTTACTATGTCTGTAGGTTTGTCAATTTGGCATTACCTAAAAAAGGCTTTAAGGGTGTGGATAAAGTTTTAGTGAATATTCAGAATGTTAAGGGTGACGGGTGCAGACCATCCTATGCAATGCAATGCAGTTTAACTATGACCTCCTATGCTAACAAATCATGAATCTCCCTGGAAAGACACCAGAAACTAAGCCAATTATTGAAGCTAATCATCTTTTGTTCGTACTGTGGCATCATTCTTGGTGCAGAGAGAGAGTGCTGATCAGTGTAAGGCACATACCTGGCTGAGACACATATTCAGAGAGGTCAATAATGTCTCCTTTCATGCAATCCAGGGTGGTATCTCTCAGGTCATTAACACACGCATGGACTATGATAAATCATACTGGTACCTGAGGTGTAGTGACTTGTGCGGATGCATGACTTGGTGGACCCTGGCTCCAGATATGCAACTAACTGTCATCTTCTCCGTGTTCAGTCTGAGTGGGGCATTTGTGTGTCATACAATGAAGTTCCCCTATGGCAAGAGTCTTGGGCAGTGTGTTAGCTTGCCTTATGGGCTTTGCTTTTGCGGCTTCACTGGGTGTACGCATATGTTTGGTGTTTGGTATTAATTTTGGGTAGTGTTTTAGAGATTTCTGGGGGTAGACACTGCTGTTTATAGGCTTAGCAAGTCTTTGAGGTTTGTGAAGATTGCTTTTTAGTGCCAAAGCAAATATGACAAGTTTGTTTGTATGTGAGATTTTTGTTTACACTGAAATTGTGTATGTGCATCGTTTGCATACTGTGTTTGATTCTTTAAGGATTAAATGGTTGATATGAACATGCAACAATAGCTACATTGTCTCAGGATGCCAGTACTTACCAACCTGTTTACAGAGACATTTGAAAATTGCATAGCCATATTGTCTGGACCTGTATTTGGGTGGGCTACTCTGTATACAGAGGCCTCCTTGAGTGGTCTGTGAGGTTTGGCACAAGACTAGGTTAGATTGTGCTATGAATTGACAGTAGTGCTGTTTAACACAAAACTAGCTGCTGTAAGCTTGTTTGCATGCAATGGCTTTCTTTTTGCCACACTAAGTTACCTATTTTAGTTCTAAATGTAGTTTTTTAGATAACATTTACTACAGAGGAATACTGGTTTGCTAGATGGGCACTAAGTGTTATGGATATATGGAAAACAGTAGGTGAGAAAAGTACTTTAATGGCTTACACAACAGAAGCAATGAAAGAGGGGAGGGAGGTACTCTGGGAGTCAAATTACCAAAAGGGATGGAAAACAGAGACATAGCCTTTTAAAGCCGTAACAGGAAAAGAGTGGCATGATTGGGAAACAATTTAAGCTGCAAAAAAAAAAAAAAAAACATACTAGCTAGAGTAGGATCTAATCAAATAAAACCAATACTGGATCTCTAGTCCTGTGACTCTGAGCTACAGGTCAATGACCCCAGGTAGATTAGAATTTTAGAAACTTTAGCTTAACATGTGGAACAGACACAAAGAACAGGGGAAAAAAAGGCACTGAAATGCAAATTTAAGCAGGTAAATGATAAGAATGTAAAACTCTAGCAGCAAAACTGGAATATCATCATCGTCATTATCATATTTCGGCTGTTCCCGTTAGGGGTCGCCACAGCGGATCATCTGTTTCCATTTCTTCCTGTCCTCTGCATCTTGCTCCGTCACACCAACCACCTGCATGTCCTCTCTCACCACATCCGTAAACCTTATCGTAGGCCTTCCTCTTTTCCTGCTACCTGGTAGTTTCATCCTTAGCATATTTTTCCCAATATACTTAGCATCCCTCCTCAGCACATGTCCAAACCAACGTAATCTTGCCTCTCTGGCTTTGTCTCCAAACCTTCCAACCTGGGCTAACTCTCCAATATACTTCTTCCTAATCCTGTCCACCCTCATCTCACCCTGTGCAAATCTTAACCTCTTTAACTCTACCACATCCAGCTTTAACTCCTGCCTTTTTGTCAATGCCACTGTCTCCAACCCATATAACATAGCTGGTCTCTCTACCCTCTTGTAGACCTTCCTTTTCACTCTTACTGGGATTCGTCTGTCACAAATCACTCCTGACACTCTTCTCCACCCACTCCATCCTGCCTGTACTCTCTTCTTCACCTCTCTTTCACACTTACCATTACTCTGAACTATTGATCTCAAGTATTTAAACTCATCCACCTTCGCCATCTCTACTCCTTGCATCCTCATCACTCCCCTATCCTCCCTCTCATTCACACACACATATATTCTGTCTTAGTCCTGCTGACCTTCATTCCTCTTCTCTCTAGAGCATATCTCCATCTCTCCAGGGTCTCCTCCACCTGTTCCCTACTCTCACTACAGATCACAATGTCATCTGCAAACATCATAGTCCACGGGGACTGCTGTCTGATCTCGTCTGTCAACCTGTCCATCACCATTGCAAATAAGAAAGGGCTCAGAGCTGATCCTTGATGTAATCCTACCTCCACCTTAAACGCATCCGTCACTCCCACCGCAGACCTCACCGCTGTCACACTACCCTCGTACATATCCTGTACCACTCTTACATACTTCTGTGACACTCCCAACTTCCTCATACAGTAGCACAACTCCTCTCTAGGCACCCTGTCATATGCTTTCTCTAAGTCTACAAAAACACAATGCAACTCCTTCTGACCTTCTCTGTACTTCTCCATCAACACTCTCAGAGCAAACATTGCGTCTGTAGTGCTCTTTCGCGGCTTGAAACCATACTGCTGATCACTAATCATCATGTCTCTTCTTAACCTAACTTCCACTACTCTGTCCCATAACTTCATGCTGTGACTGATCAGTTTAATCCCTCTGTAGTTAATTCAGCTCTGCACATCACCCTTATTCTTAAAAAATCGGTACCAAAACACTTTTTCTCCATTCCTCAGGCATCCTCTCACTTTCCAAAATTTCATTAAACACTCTGGTTATAAACTTCACTGCCATTTCACCTAAACACCTCCATGATTCCACGGGTATGTCATCTGGACCAACAGCCTTTCCATTCTTCATCCTCTTCATAATTATCCTTACTTCCTCCTAGCTAATCCATTGCACTTCATGATTCACTGTCCCCACGTAATCCAACCTTCTCTCCCTCTCATTCTCTTCATTCATTAACCCCTCAAAGTACTCTTTCCATCTTCTCAACACACTCTCCTCGTTTGTAAGTATATTTCCCTCATTATCCTTTATCACCTTTACCTGCTGCACATCTTTCCTAGCTCGGCCCCTCTGTCTAGCTAATCGGTACAGGTCCTTTTCTCCCTCCTTAGTGTCCAACCTTTCATACAACTCTTCATATGCCTTATCCTTAGCCACCTCTCTCTTTGCCATACATCTCATCTCCTTATTACTCCTGTCTACTTTCTTCATCTCTCTGACAATCTCACTTCTTCTTTGCCAACTTCTTTCTCTGTATACTCTCCTGTACTTCCTCATTCCACCACCATGTCTCCTTGTCATCCTTCCTCTGTCCATATGTCATACCAAGCACCTTTCTAGCTGTCTCCCTTACTAGCTCTGCTGTAGTTACCCAGCTATTTGGTCACTCTTCACTGCCACCCAGTGCCTGTCTTAACTCTTCCCTGAACTCCACCTCACAATTACCTTTTTCAATTTCCACCATTTATCTTTGGTACTGCCCTCACACTCCTCCTCCTCTTTTTGATCACCAACGTCATCTTACAAACCACCATCCTATGCTGCCTAACTACACTTTCCCCTTTCACCACTTTACAGTCTCCAATCTCCTTCAAACTGGCCCTTCTACATAAGATATAATCCACCTGTGTGCATCTTCCTCCACTCTTGGATGTCACCCTATGCTCCTCCCTCTTGTTAAAATACATATTCACCACAGCCATGTCCATCCTTTTCGCAAAATCCACTACCATCTGACCTTCTGCATTCCTTTGTTTAACACCGTACCTACCCATCACTTCCTCATCCCCTCTGTTCCCTACACCAACAATGCCCATTGAAATCTGCTCCAATCACCACTCTCTCGCCCTTGGGTACAGTCATCACGACTTCATCCAACTCACTCCAAAATTTTTCTTTCTCATCCATCGCACACCCAACTTCTAGAGCATATGCACTAACAACATTCATCATTACACCATCAATTTCCAGCTTCATAAACATCACTATATCCGACACTCTTTTCACCTCAAAACACTCTTAGCATAGTGTTCCTTCAGGATAACTCCTGCACCATTTCTCCTCCCATCCACACCATGATAAAACAATTTGAACCCACCTCTGATACACCTAGCCTTACTCCCCTTCCATCTGGTCTCTTGCACACACAATATACCAACCTTCATTCTGTCCATCATATCTGCTAGCTCTCTCCCTATACCAGTCATACTGCCAACATTCAAAGTTCCGACCCTCACTACCACAGTCCTAGCCTTTCTCCTGCCTTCGGCCATGCCTTCCACCTCCTCTCCTCCTTTGGCCAACAGTAGCAGCAGCAAAACTGGAATATAAACAGCTGCAAAAGCACTGAAGCACCAAGCCTGAAGCAGAATTCACAATGCTCCCACTACTGCAGTTGCACCACAGTCTAGGGCACTAGAATGTGCAGAAATGTATTAGTAACAGTATTTATGGAAGTATGTAGTAATAAATTACTAAATGGAGATAGCATAATTTATACATTATACTGCATTTCTTAGATCTTGCAGTAATTCACAATTTTCCCATGACTGCAAATGCAGCTACAAGACTACGTCCCAGCAAACTAAAAAAAAGATGCAAACAGATAACGTTTTGTCTAAAATATTTATTTTATTTATTTATTGACATCGGATTAATAGGAAAGTTCAACTGGGTAGAAGCCCATTTTCAACAGAGGTCTGGGGAGAAAAGCTCCAAATTATTACCAAACATTTTAAGATCAATAATTTTACAATCTTCAAAAAATAAAACTGAAACAGAAAAAGCAGAAACGTAATTGTAGTAAGGGGATAGAGTGTAGTCATGTACTGCGAGGGAATTAGGAATGTGAATGAAAATGTTTATGTTGTAGCAAGGTATATGAAAAGGAGGAGCTTAGAGTATAGACATAGGATGTACTTTAAATGGATTAAAACTGGCTGTGTGAGAGGAAATATTATTGAATGGTGGGAAATGAGGGTGAAGCAGAGGAAGTGTAAAGATAAGAAGGGAAGTGTAAGAATGGGGAATATAATTAAAGAGGTGTGCTATAGTGGATTTGGTACTGATCAAGTGAGAAGGATTGCTACCGGATGGAGCAATCTGTATGAATGGGAATGAATAAAAGAAAGGAGGAATTGAGGTAGTGGAGTTAAGTGTAGTGAGGCAGAGCTGTGTTTGAAAACCCCAGCCAGATTTCCAACCAAAGAAATCTGCTGAACTCAGGTCAGCACCCACAATTTGGTGACTTAAAAGGCTCTCATGAAGTATGTAATAGTGGTGTTTGTAGTTCCTTCAAAACCGGGTGCTGCCAAAGATGTCAGATTTGGGTCTCTTATTAGGCTTATTTATGTCTGAATTCCCAACAGTATTTTGCAGTGGTCAGAAATTACATAATTGAAGTTTTATACACTCTTGTATGTTCTTGATAATGACATTCTGACTACAGCCATCTGTGTGAGGGATTTGGGAGTTATGATGGACTGGTCTAAACTTTGAGGAACATTTAAAGGGAGCGATAAGATGCTATGGTTTAATCAGATGTAGCTTGTGTTATTTATATAGTAGAGATGAGAGAGCCTTGATTTATTTGTATAAATCTGTCATTAGACCTATTGCAGAATATTAATGATACTTTTGCTAACTTAACTCAGTTGCATAAACTAGAACATGTGCCAAAATATTTATTAAACAGTTAAGGTTTACCCACCTTAGAGAAAATGATGATTGAAACATTTAATATTGTTTTCATTTGGGTGCAAATTATTGAGAGATGATTTACTTTTCATTTAAGTGTCTTCACAAGTAACTATTAGCTACAGCATTCGGTATTGCCTTTTCATTACATAATGCTATTACAAGGCACAACTGCTTGTACATTTATCCCAGTTAAAAACTTTAATTCTGTATTAATTTTTCATCATAGGGCTGATAGATTATGGAAGTGCTTACTTATACACATGAGAAGTGTTGAGCCTGGAGCTTTTTAAAACATTTCTATATACTTGGTTTAACAACAGAGTTTTTGATTCATGTTCATCTTATAGCAAACTATTAAATGGGTCCTGAATTTGGAAATTCTAACATTGAACACTGAACACTGAAAACTTAAAATAAGAGATAGTGCTTAAGAAAGAGTCCGCTATTTAATGGGATAGTACTGATTATATAATCAAGTGTTAGGATTTTATTGCATTTACTGTTGTCCTTGTAACCTAAGTAATGATGGAAAAAGTTCCACAAAGGTCAGCTAACAGTGAGCTAAAGAAATTTTTTGCTAGCATTTTGATAAATTTAGTTTCCGTACAATGCTTTATGAGCAGATTCAAATACACCAATTTGCAGTCACTCAAATATGCACTTTTTCTTTTTTCTTTTATTTATTTTTATTTATTTAACATTTGTTTGCCGGGATAGTCCGACTGGACAACAAATGTCCATTTTCGGTGGCATCCTGGGGAGAAAAGCTCCATAAGTTTACAGAGAGAAGAAAAATTTTCAAAAAAGAACATTACAGAGTAGTAGCATCCAGATTGTAGACTTTACAGCAGTTAGTATACAATAAGAGGATATTACTCTTTTGGTTGAAAATACAAATGTACAGTGTTCTACAATGTGAGTAGATAAGAACCTGGTAGAGCATTGCAAGATATTTTACAACTGAATAAGAGTATATAAAATGTTTAAGTTTCCATATAAACCTTCAAGCAAATATACAAGTAAGTTTTTATATATATATATATATATATATATATATATATATATATATATATATGTATATATGTGTGTGTGTGTGAGTGTGTGTGTGTATATATATGTATATATGTATATATATATATATATATATATATATATATATATATATATATATATATGGACCTAGGACGTTTGCTCAAATGAGCAAACGTCCGAATCCATAACAACTGAACACACTTTAACGAAAGAGCTTTTATTGAAAAAACTCTTTCGTTAAAGCGTGTTAAAAAAAAAACTGCATTAACGTTTTAGCTGGGGGGCTTTGCCCCTCTGCAATCCCCACCACTTTAATATTCTGCCTCCAAGACTGCACTACAGTGGGGATAAAGGAATTTTCCCTTACCTGCACCGTAGTACGGCCTCGGCAACAGGCATACTTACGCGAAAGTGCTTCTTTGGTAAAAAGCACTTTCATGTAATTATGCCCAGCCGTTTGGGTTTTGGACGTTTGCTCAAGACCCATATATATATATATATATATATATATATATATATATATATATATATATATATATATATATATATATATATATATATATATATATATAGACATATATATATACACACACACACACACACACACACATGTACATATAGCTATGTTTAGGTTATTGCACACATATCGGGAGGTATTAGTTAAGAGTGTGTTGTTTGTGTTGACCAGGACAGATGGGGAGTAGAAATAGTCAGTGGATGAGGCTTCAGGGGAGTCCATTACAACTGTATAGATGGTTGGTAAAGAGGTATGTTTTCTGAGATCAGGGGGAAGGTTGTTCCATATTTTAGCTATTTCATGGGCAAATAGTGATTCCCCAGAGTTGTTTGTGCATGCTATGGTTGCGATTAAGGCTTTGTTGGAGGACCAAAGTTGTCTATTTGAATTGTGGAAGTTTAGCATGTCAGTCAGGTCAGGGGTTTTCTCGGGATAGTGCAGAATTTGATGAGCTAGGTTGAATTGGTGGTATATTAAAAGGTTTGGAAATTCAAGTCAATGCAGGGCCTGCAGGGAAAGACAGTGGTGGGATCTTGATTTGGCACTGGTAGGGAATCTAGTGATTTTCTTGTAACAGATGGAAAGTTTATTAAGGTCAGTTTTGTAAAGATTAGTTAGAATTGGGGCTGCATAAAGTAGAGTAGATAGGAGGTGGGGCCTGGCTATTGCAATTCGAAATTTGGTGGTTCGATAACTTTTACAGCAATAGAGGGAACCTAGCTTTTTGTGGACTTTTGTGATGGTTGATGATATGTGCTTTGTGAATTTGAGTTGCTGGTCGATGGTAACTCCTAGGACTTTAGCCTCAGTGACAGGGGTGATTTGGGTATTGTTGGTGGAGACTATAGAGAAGGTAAGGTTGCTATTTTTCATAGGGTGAGATAGCATTAGTTGTGTTTTCCTGGGATTTAGTATGAGTTGTAAGTCAGTGCTTTATTTCCAAGAAGGCTTCTTGGGCTTTTTGTTGGAAAAGTTGGATGCTGGGTGCAGTGCATATGAGAGTTGTGTCATCAGTATATTGGACTATGTCGGCTTTAGAGGTAAATGAGTGGAGTTGTTTTGTGAAAATATTAAAAAGAAGGGGACCTAGAAGTGATTCTTGCGGCACACCTAGTGAGGTTGGTTCACTTTTTGAGAAGGAGTGGCTATTTTCGACCAATTTTGGAATCACAACATAGTGTTCCGCCATTAGACCACCCAATTTTAATATCTAATTTGGGTGATATTGCTGGGTTTGATAATGCTATAACCATAGAGGAGGCTCAGAATTTGAATCAGGTTTCACCTAAAGTCTGTTTTTTTACTACTTTTGCCCACGACTCTAAAAATGTCCTTAACATTTTGACAAAAAATTGGGACCGGCTAACGAGCGATAGCAGTATTAGGAGTTCTATTGGGGCTAAACCCATTTGTGTTTATAAGAAGGGATGAAATATTAAAAACATCTTGGAGTGTAATGTGAACAGAACAGGGGTTGGTCTCACATACATATGTGGGAGATGTAAATTTTGCCCTTTTATTTTTGAAACCAGTGAAGTTAAAATAAACAATATAAAATTAAGGTTACACTTTGAGGGTTCATGTGATACTGAGAGAGCTGTATATTGTGGTATGTGTGATACATGCCCCTGTTTCTACATTGGAAAAACCAAACAGAGATTTAAAGTTAGAATAGGTGAGCATGTAAGGAACATCAGGGATATATTTGAATGTAATGCCTGGGCTAAGCACATTGCACAACATCCTGAACATTCATTTAAATTTGTTATTTTGGAGATAATACCTTGTTCTGAAAGAGGGGGGGCTTGGCAGTACCTATTAGAAAAAGCAGAATTGGCATGGCAGCTCCGGCTGAATGCAACATGTTGGCCAGGTCTTAATGACAGTGTATCCATCACCAGTCTACTAAAGTTAAAAGCCCTTGATAGATGACATTCCTAGTTTTCTTTTGCTTCTTTTGTCTTGGTCTTGCATGAGTGTTTTTTAAGCTAACATATTTTGTAAGGGGACTATATATGTTTGGGTATAGCGAGTTATTTGTAGGATGCATATTTTAATATGATTTTATAATAATTGATAGGTTCCCAGAAATGATGAGTGTAATTAACGATTTTAGTCATTGGGGGGAGTGACATCACATGACAAAATTATGTAAGGCATATGAGACTGTCTTTTTGCCATCTAATGAAGTTCCATTTAATGTATGATTTGAGGGACGAAAGTGCTTACGGTGGTTCAATTTTAATTTTTACGTTGCTGGATTATCTGTTTGTGTTTTTGTGTACATTTGGAGGTGTCTGTTGGATTGAGCGTCTTTTGGATTCTTTGGTTTACTTGCTTCCTGTTTTTTTCGTACCACTGCTTTCGTCCAGGATGTTGGTACTTCTCCTCCTCTTAAAATACTGTTAAACAAAACCTTCCAGGTACAGTTTTTTCCCTCTTAGCTTCCAAACTTCCACAGGAATACTGTCTATTCCGGGGACTTTCTTGTAGATTGGTTATACATCACAATTTTTATCTCGTCTCCTCCTATCTTGTTAGTAATTGAGCCTCATCTACCTCTAACCTTGGCATATTTAATTCTTCCATAAACATTTCCATTTGAACCTTTTCTTGATGACCATATTTTTCTGCTTTAATTTAGTGCTGCGGTGGTATGGTGGTTGCGTTGTTACCTCACAGCAAGAGGTTCTCCCGTTCGATTCTTGGCTTGGCTTGGGAGTGCCTTCTGTGTGGAGTCTGCATGTCCTCCCCGGGGTTGGATAGCATCGAAAGACATGCGTGCGTAAATGGGCGTGCCTTCGTTGAAGGTTGGGTGTCGAGCTGGCACCTCGGCATTTCGTAAAAAATCTACTGCCAATCATTAGCAGACCGGAGTTCTGCTGTGGCGACCCCTTACCGGGAAAAGCCGAAAGACAAACAACAACAGACTTTCATATAATTTCCAAAATATTTCTTATACTTATACAGGACCTCTTTTTATCTTGCTTCTTATAGGCTCCCTAAGCCTGGCGACAGCCTTTTCTACTTTTTGTTTTCTGAGTTGTTGTGATAAAAGTTTTTATTCTCTAGAGTTATTATCAAAAAAACAGTTGCTTAATAGCAATCTTTATAAACTCATGCATATTATCGAGGTAATCCCTTATCTTCATTTTAGCATTCTGCAGTTATTGCTGTTTTTTTCTGTGAGATTCCCCCTATTTTGCAATACTTTGTCAGTCCCTCTAAATTATTTTTGTCACTTCTTAACCATATCTCCCTTTCTTTTTTTTCATGTTATTTTTAAACTCTATTTTAATTTTATCCCACTCCCTAGCTATATCTTCAGAAGTAATTTCTATCTTCTCTAATAGCTCCTGAATAATTTCCACTATTCATTCCTTAAATTCCTCTCTTTTCAACAGATAGAGGGGAAAGTGCAAGTACCTCATTTTTATTTCATTAGCTTGTGTTTTTATTTTAGTTATTATTGGTGCATAATCTGAAATAGTGGGTGCACAGCAAGACCTTCAATTAAATGCATGTGTTCCTGTGAAGTGTAAATTTTGTCTAGCCTAGCCCAGTTTTTGTATCTTGGGAATAATATATAAGTTCACTCTGAGCTTCTAGTATTGAATTCACATCTTCCATGCCAAATATTTCATAACTTTCTTCAAAACATTACTCCTCTGTTATATTTTCCCTTTTGGGCCCCCAGACCTATCTTTACTATTGCAATTCAAATTCCTATTCCCATCTGTAAGTAATAGTCCTTGCTGAAAGCTGACTATTTCTCCAAGAATTTTCTTAAGCTCCATTATATCAGTTTTAGGTGGGCTGTAAATGCATGACAGTGTAATCCTCCTCCCTTGCCAGTAGCCCATTATTATTGTTATTATTATTAGTATTGTTATTATTATTATTATTGCTGTTATTATTATTAGTAGTATCATCATCTTTTTTTATCCTCTTCTATCACCATTGGAGCTCTTCTTACAATTAATCTACGTACTCTTCTTTTCCTTTGTTCCAAGTATTCCACTGAATAACCGTCCTGTAAACCTTTCTTTATCAAATTCACATGTTCAGTTCTTTCCAAGTGTATCTCCTGTAACATAGCTATGTGCACTCTACATTTTTTAATATAGTTGACGTTTCTTTCTTTTTTGTATTTATCTGTGACACCATTGACATTTAAAGACATTACAGAAAACTTTATTGTATTAAAAGGTTATTCCCACCTTTTATGTGTAACAATTTTTGTTAAATGTTTGGCAGGTTGATCTTTTATACAGTTGTTTCTTGTCATGTCCCTCCAGGGAAGAATATTTTGAAGACAGCTGGGTACAGCAGTTTGAATCTCATGCCTGCTTCTTGATATTTCCTGAACAGTGGTATACATTTACTTGTCTTTTGCCTGGTTTACAATGAATAATAATTCCCTACAAACAATCTGCTGTCTCCCACTTTTAGTACATTGTCCTTTTGCCACAGTTTTGTCGACTCAACTCCTTCTGCTGGTAGGATTGCATCTTTACTATTAAAGGTCTAGATTGTTTTCTCACAGCCAGGTTTGGTGCATACACACAATGTGCCCTTTCAATTAACTGCTGTGGAATACCAGTCCAGTTGCTTATTTGTACTTTCATAAAATTAATACAGCCTGTTCCTTCCAGCTTCTCTGGTTCAGTAGAAAATCTCAGGTTTTCCCTACATGCTCTGTTCTCTAATTTTATTATTTTTTGAAACATGTCTTCTTGTGCAGTCTCATATTCACCCAGTCTTTTCTTCATTTTGACATCTGATTTTGCAGTTTTATCACCTTGTCTGAATATCTATTTAAAGCTTCCTCCAGTTTTTTTCCAGCCTTTTGTTGTTTTAGTTAATATACTCCCATCAGTCTTTCATTTATTTTAATTAGGTCTGTGTGCAGTTGTCTTATACGTTCCTCGAGGTTACTGGAAGTGATGTCTGGAGCTTGTACTGCTTTTTACTGAATAGCTGCAGTTTTTCCAGTTAGTGCTTTTTCCTCACCTTTTGAATCTAATTTTACTTTAGGTCTTCTGTGTTTCTTTTTTCCTGGCATCCAGGCAGTGCACTTACTAGCCAGTTACTGAAATTTACTGAGAAGTATAAATCCACTGGCTTTCTCGGCTAAGTTTCTGTTTTCATGCTGGGAGAGCTGGAATTAATTTGTTAATCAATGTGCAGCCATCTTGAAAATCAGATGATAAGATCTTAATTCCTTTTAGGCACCTATTTACTGAGGACATGCAACAGGTACTAATGGAAGCAAGAAAGCATGCTACTAGAAAATTGTATATTAGCAAATGGAAAATGTTTTCTATTTGGTGCCAACAAGATAACCAGCACCCATTCAGGGCTAGTTGTTCTCTGGTTTTACAATGTTTGTGTGAGTTACTATCCTATTCTTATTCCTCTATCAGGGTTCATTTATTGGCTATTTCAGCATGTTTGCCCATAGATCCTCATATTTTAAGGCAGTCTAATGTCAAAATGTTGTTGAAAGGAGTTTCCTATAAGAGGCCACCAAGTAAACTAGTGGCTCCTCCTTGGGATCTTAATTTTGTATTAGAAAAGCCAACACTTGCTCCATTTCAACCAACTAAACTGGCTGTCTTGACATGGAAAACAAGTTTTACTGATTGATCTGACCTCTGCAAGAAGGGTATTTGAGATGCAGTTTCTTATGATGAATCAGCCCTACTTAATTTTCCATAGGAACAGAGCTTCTTTGAGAACTAATCCTTCTTTTATGCCTTATAGTAGTGCTGGTTTACTTTAAGCCAAACTATCCACCTCCTGTTTTTTTACCGAATCTAAAAATGAGTGGGGAAGGATGCTCTGTACCTTGGATGTCCACAAACAATTCAAGTACTTTACTGACAGAACTAAATCTTTCAGATCTTTGAATCAATTGTTTATTTCTTATCTAGGTAAAAAAAAGGGACAACCCATGTCAAAATCTACACTTTCCAGATGGTTGTCTAAGGCTGTTACCTTTTGCTGTATTCACCATAACAAATCTATTCCAGGCAGGGTCAAGGCCCTCCTTACCAGGGCCTTGGCTTTGTTTATGACTTTTTGAAAGGGTTGGATTCTAGATATATTCTAGAAGCTGCTACTTGGTCCTGTCTACATACGTTTACATGGCACTATAAACTCGAATGTTTGTCTAGGTCCAGATCAGGCTTTTCTAGGAACATTCTCCAAGGATTTCTGGATTGTTCTCCTTGCACCTCACAAAGTTAGCAATGGTAATGTACCCATGTAGCTAAGTCTGCGGCAGCAGTGATCAGTGTAATGAACATAGAATTGTTGTACAAGTTGAACTTATCCTAACACTTGATGTTCAAATCATCAGTTCTGCAGTAGCCACTCTCTCCCTCCATCCTCCCTTTTTATGCGTTTTTTTATGCCAGGGTGTGGATATCTATGCTTTCTTCTTCCTAGCATAGTCCTTTCAGGCCTCAGCCATCTTCTTCCTGCTAGCAGGAAAGCTCTGAAGAGCTACACTCCCAGACTTGTCTTTTTAGTCAGCTCAGCTTGAGCTGCTTGGCAGTTTGGACACATGGAAGGTGCCCTGAAGATTTGGAAGCTGGCTGTACATTATACCCTTAGCAGGATGTAACCCATATAGCTAAAGCTACTGCAGCAGTGATCATTTGAACATCTACTGTTACAGTAAGTTCAACTTTCACAAATGCACTTTTCCAGTGTTTTTTTTTTTGCCATTTTGGCCCACTTTTCTTAATTTCCCACATACACTATTTTATATACATGCCATGATTCATGTTCCCCATCTTGTACTGCATTTCTTTCATTCACTTCATCTTATTTTCAATGTGGCACCTTTTATAATATTTTCTTTTGTTTTTTTTTTTTTTATATTAGCAGGCACATATCATGTTATTTGTCAGGCTGGTGCAAGTAAAACATTGTCGTTTCTTAGGAGATTTTTTTTTAATCTGCATCTTTTCTACTCATACCTTCCAACCATTAGCTTCCTTTTTTCCTCACCTGTGATTTTGGTCATCATTAGGTGCCACCAACCACACAGCTGCTGGGTTTTCTGATTGCCCTAGCTTCCCAGTAGCCATTGGTAGCCTGTATGAGTCATCTCATACAGTATCAACACACTTGGCTTCTGCTCATGTGCCTATTCCTGCTACAACTTATGAGTGAACTGTTTGGTGAGAACTCATCTGTGGTCTTGCTGTTCTTCTGCTCTGGGTATCAGCAGTGCAACAGACTTTGCTGTATGCCTCCTGCTGAGATAGGGAAGATGACTATCACTATAACCATCTCTAGTTGGCTCCTTCATCAAGTGGGTCACCTGTTGATCCCAGGTCATCTGGATTACAGTCAGGGCTTTATCCCTCTGCACCACAGAGCTGACAATGGTTAGGAGACATGATGGGAATTATGGTAATAGCACATTCAACCACATTTTTTTATTCTATGTTGTTTCAGGCTGTTTACAACTATTGATATTACTTTGTATAATTGCTGTTCAAGTGTTAAATTTTGCTTTGAGAGAATGCTGATGTTCTTCATCTCACATTGCTGCAGTCATAACTTATGGGTAGTCCGCTGTCCTCGGTCGGCACGAATACCAAAGTATTAGGCTGACGTCGGTCATGGGTGCTCAGATCTGACGTCAGAGCGTCAAGGTATTAAAGCGCATGACCGACGTCATTTCCTCAGTCTTTTTTGCCGCATGGTCCGAAGCAGAAGCAGCGTTTGCAAGTGCCGTTCGGCGTTCTGAAATTTTCGTATTCTGAGTTTCAGACCGAAACCAAGTTGGGCTAAGTACCCGTTGGGAATATTTTTGTTTTTCTTGCCTCAGTTACTTCCGGATGTCAGAAAAAGTGAATAATTGTATTTCTTGTGGGAAACAGATACCGCATAGGGATTACCACTCTCTTTGTATTCCTTGTTTGGGACCGGAGCACGATGTAGTAGGGTGTCGCTTTTGTGCTAGGTTTAATAAGCGCACCATTAAACGTAGGCTAGATTGTGCTAGGCTTGTCTTGTAAGCGGTGTAATTACAATATGCCGCCGGATCCTCCGCGCCGCTACCAAGAAGCGCAAAGATAAATCTTTAAAGTCCAAACAGGATGACTTGTCCGTTCCGGACGCCGGTTCTTTAGACACTACGGTGGATTTGGTTGATCCGGCCGAAATTTCAACTGAGTCTCAGGGGGAGACGTTGGTTTTGCAAGATTTGGCCTCTCAGGAGTCAGGTCAAGCTGAGGGGGCCTCTCAGGTTACTGTTCTCCCTTCTTTGCCTAAGGTGGTTAGGCCTTCTCCTTCTGTCTCTAAGGTGCCCTCCAAAGGCAGGCCTGGTTTGCCTTCCACAGGTGTCAGTCCTAGCTCTGCAGGTTCTGTGCCTAAAAAACATACGCTTAAAATGGCAGAAGATTTAATTACTTTAATCAGGGGTTCTATGCCCCCTCCTGATAAGAGGCCTAGGGTGGAGCCAGAAATGGAAAGTTTGGAGCAGGCTTCAGATTACTCAGAGTCTTGCTGAAGACATTCAGGATTTTCCTCCTTATTCTGATTCAGACGCAGAGGATTCCACTCCTTCTGCTTCTCCTCCAGAGGATTTTTCTTTTTCAGAAACCCTGCATTCCATGAGGGAGCATTTTAAATGGGAAGGTCAGGATTTCTCAGATTCCAGGAAGAGGCTTAGGGAATTTTTGTTTTTACCACAGCATAGGCCCTTGGCTATACCTCCTGTTTTGGATGTTGTTCAAGACGTTTTCTCTGAGGCTTCCCTTAATCCAGACTCTTTGCCTCCTGCGCCAGTTAAGCCAGATAGGTATTACAGAGTGCCTGAGGCTCATAAATATCTGTATAAAAGCCCTAGGGCTGATCCAGAAACTATTAGCCAGGGACCTAAGGGTGTCAGGGCTTCTGTTGTAAAGAATCCAGTTCCTTTGGATAAGGAGGCTAGAGCTTTGGAAAGGTGGGGTAAGAAAGTGTATACCACTTCCACTTTAGCAATGAGGGCTTTGAATTGCCAGTTTCATATGTTGAAGTACCAGAATTTTCTCCTTACTCAGTTAAAATCTAAAATGGATGCTTTGGCAGAGGGCATAGAGTGTAAGGAATTACAGGATTTGGTACATGCCTCTGATCAGGTGGGTAAACATGCTTTGCAGTGTGGTTTTGATGCTTTGCAGGCTTCCTCCAGGGTGGCTGCCACTCGTTCAGTTATTCGCAGGCACGCCTGGCTTAAGGATCAGAATTTGTCAGAGCATGTTAAAGCTAGGATTTTAGATGCTCCTTTGCAGTCTGAAGTTTTGTTTGGTTCTCCTGTGGAGTCTGTCTTGAAAAAAATGGAAGACAAGGCTAAGTCTATGCAGACTGTTAAAGATTTTTTGCAGGTGCAGCCCCCTAAGTTTAGTAGGAACTGGCCTGCTAAGGGTTGGACTTACCCTTCTTCTGATTCACAGTCTAGGGGTAAATCTAGACGTGGTAGGGGCAGAGCTCAGAGTTCTTTCAGGCCTAGGCCGTGGAGTTCACCAGCACAATCTACAGGTGAGGGCAGGGGCTAGTCCTTTCATAAAGAGGCCCAATGACCTGCATCTTCAGCTGCCAGATCCTTCCTGTCTGGCAGCTCCTTTGGGAGGAAAGTTGGCACTCTTCAAGCAAAATTGGTTTCTAGTCACCCAGGACAAATGGGTGTTGGACATTATAGACCGAGGCTACAAGTTTTATTTCCACACATTGCCTCCTTTCAAAGGCATGCCAAACGTTCCTCCTCAGCAAAGGTTAGAGGCTCACAAACAGATTTCTTTACTTCTTCAAATGGGGGCTATACAGCAGGTCCCTCTGTCAGAAGTGGGCCTCGGATTTTACTCGCCTATTTCTTGTACCAAAGAAAGGAAACACTTGGAGGCCAATCTTGGATTTATCTATCCTCAACACATATCTGGACATTCCAAAATTCAAAATGTTGACGTTGCAACAACTTCTGCCTCTGTTGGGCAAAGATCACTGGATAGTAACTCTGGATCTCAAAGAGGCTTATCTTCATGTTCCTATCAGGCTCAGTTGCAGGAGATTCCTGCGTTTTCGGGCTGGAACTTTACATTATCAGTTCTCTGCATTGCCCTTTGGCTTATCTACTGCGCCCAGGGTATTCACAAAAGTTCTGGCTCCAGTGATAGCCTTCTTCAGGTTAAGAGGAATACAAATTTATCCTTACTTGGACGATTGCCTGATTCTTGCTCAAGACAAGCACGAGCTTCTTCACCATCTGCAGTATGTTATGACAGTGTTAAGGTGCCTAGGGTATTCTGTGAACGAAACAAAGTCCAGTCTAGTACCCTCTCAGGAAATGTGCTTTCTGGGTGTGAGACTGAATACAGCTTCCCAGATGGCCTTTTTGACCCTGGACAAGCAAAAGAATCTTACACTTTACTTCCATCAATTGTCTCTACGGTCCAGGCTGACTGCAAGGACAGTCCTTCAAGCCTTGGGGTTCATGGCATCTTGTATTCTGGTGCTTCCCAATGCCAAACTGCATATGAGGAAGCTACAATGGTATCTCAAAAATGTATGGACACAACACTGCCAAGATCTGGACACTGTCATTCAGATAATACCTTGCATTCAAAAGGAATTTTTGTGGTGGGCTCAGGAATGTCACCTAAACAAGGGACTCTCTGTGACCCGACCAGAGGCGAGTCAGATTTTAATGACGGATGCCTCGGACAAGGCCTGGGGAGCACACCTCAATGGAAAATGGGTTCAAGACACGTGGCCTGCCAGACTTCAACATTTACATATCAACTTGAAGGAAATGTTAGCAGTCCAGTTTGCATTGATGGCTTTCAAGGATTTACTTCTCCCAGGGCAGGTGTTGATTCAAACAGACAACACAACTGTCATGTGGTACATCAACAAGCAAGGGGGAACCCATTCGTAACCTCTTTGCAGACAAGCTATGATTTTGTGGGAGACTGCTCTCAGTTTGAAACTCACTCTTCAAGCAAGGTTTCTGCCAGGAGCACAGAACTCCTTAGCAGATGTTTTGAGCAGACGGATAGTGGATCCCCACGAGTGGAAATTGGATCCTCATGTATTTCGACAGTTGACAATGATATGGGGGACTCCAGACATAGATCTGTTCGCTTCTCCACTAAATTTCCAGGTGCCAAGGTTTTGCACAAAGTTGTTTCATCCCACAGCTTGGAAAGTGGATGCTCTATCATTCAGTTGGAGCAATCTTCACGTCTATGCCTTTCTGCCTCTGCCTCTTCTTCCAAAGGTTCTCTTGAAGGTCAGACAAGACAAGCCCTCCATGATTCTAATAGCTCCAGACTGGCCTCGACAGCACTGGTACCTTCTGCTGAGGAGTTTAGTACGGGAACCTCCTTACCCTTTGCCTTTGATTCCACACCTTTTGACTCAGGAGGGCAATCATTTCCTCAATGTCAGGATTCAGTCCCTGCATCTAACAGCCCGGCATATTCTGTTCTAGAACCTGGAGGGTCGCAGCTTCCTCAACAAGTTTTGAATGTTATTTTGGAGGCCAGGAGGCCTAGTACAAGGAAAGTTTATGCTGATAAATGGAGGAGATTTTTATTTGGAGCAAAGCAAAGAGCTTTGATGTTTCCAGGCCTGATTTGAGTGTTTCTCTTCAATATCTTACAGAATTATTGGACAAGGGTTTGTCTTTCTCCTCTATAAAAGTTCATGCTGCAGCCATTTCTGCTCACTATGACTGTGATCCACCATTATTCTCTCATCCTTTGTTTAAGCAATTCCTTAGGGGGGCGAAGAACATAAGACCCCCGCATAGAGCTCCTACTCCTGCTTGGGATCTCAATTTTGTGTTGGAAAAACTTACTTTACCTCCTTTTGAACCTGCAGCTACAGCTGAGTTAAAGTTTTTGTCTTGGAAGACTGCTTTTTTGTTGGCCATTACGTCTGCTAGAAGGGTTTCTGAATTACAGGCTCTAATGGCAGTTGAACCATTCCTAATTTTTCATAAGGACAGGGTATCTCTGCGTACTAACCCTACTTTCATGCCTAAAGTGGTTTCAAATGTGGCCTTGAACCAATCTATTCATTTGCCTACTTTTTATGCAGATCCCCAAAATAAAGGAGAAAATTTTGCACACTTTGGATATTCACAGGCAGTTGCGTTATTATTTGAGCAAGACTAAAGGGTTCAGACAGTCTCAGCAGTTGTTTGTTTCTTTTGCTTTGGGTTCTCAGGGAAACCTGTTTCAAAACAAACTATTTCTAAGTGGATTGGCTTTTGTATTGCTTTTTGTTATTCTCACCATGGTAAGGAGATTCCAGCTGGAATCAGGCCTCACTCCACTAGGGCTACTGCCACTTCTACTGCTTTTTAAGGGGTAGCTACTAAAGATATTTTGGAAGCAGCTACTTGGAGTTCAGTGCACACTTTTCTAAACATTACCATCTTCCTCTTTATTCCAAATCTAGGGCTGGATTTGCCACTGCAATCTTGCAGGGCATTTTGGCAGCCCCAATGCTATGATTTTGCCAGCCTCCCTTTACCTCTGCTTTGGGATTCTACCCATAAGTTATGACTGCAGCAATGTGAGATGAAGAACATAGTACAGTTTTGTACCTACCATAAATGTAGATGTTCGAAGATCCACATTGCTGCAGTCCAATTTACCCTCCCTCCTTCCCCTCTGTAGTTTGGAGTGGTGGTTTGATTTGGGTTGTAGCTGTTTTTTGTACATGGTTTTAGGGAGTTATTCTATTTTTGGCTGTGGCCTTTATTTTTAGGGCCTTCTGACATCTGGGGCAAGAAAAGACTGAGGAAATGACGTCGGTCATGCGCTTTAATACCTTGACGCTCTGACGTCAGATCTGAGCGCCCATGACCGACGTCAGCCTAATACTTTGGTATTCGGGCCGACCGAGGACAGCGGACTACCCATAAGTTATGACTACAGCAATGTGGATCTTCGAACATCTACATTTATGGTAGGTACAAAACTGTACTTTTTCTATACTTTCATAAAATGTACTAAACAGCAGATCTGTAGCAAGGGTGAGTAGAAGGAATAGCAACACTAGGCTCAAGCATTTCGGGTACATCATTAATGGCTTTAAAGAGGAGCTGATTTGCCCTTTTTTTCCCAAATAACTTTACTGAATTATCAGTTGTGACATATAGGCACATTTGCATTCATATAAAATTAATTGCACTATAATTAACCTAACAAACATTTTACTTCACATATATTCCTGTATATCATATAACCTAAGCAACAATACATAAATTATTAAATTTCTGCCTTTTTTTAAACAAGAAACATCTTTATTAAAACATCACTTACTACATAGGCAATCGTACATTTATATAAATGAAAACAAATCACACCAATACAGTCCTAGTTGCAAGCATTTTACATCACAAACCATAATGACACAATTAGGGAAACCATCGTAAAAAACTTCTCAAAAGCCAACTTCACACTTCTTAAGACAGAAGTGGCAAACTTCATGACACCCATGCAGACGGACAATAGAGGTATGACTGCCGAATCCTACACAAATGCACTTTATAAGCACTTACACGAGTGCATGGATCATGCTATCCCTAATAGAACCAAGATGTTATCCTCCAAAAAAAAGGAAGCCAATCTGGTGGTCCTCTGCCACAAACAAACTCTACAACAGAAGAAAGAAACTGTTGCAAAAAAGAGTAAAATCCCATGACTGGAGGAACTCCCTGGTCAACCTTAGTAAGAAGTTGAGATCCCTCATAAAATCCTCCAAAGCTAGTTACGAAAACAAAATTGCCACTGACTCTATAAAGACAACCACAAAGCATTCTATAGCTATGTCAAGAATCTAAATGGGAACACTCAGATCTGCTCTGAGTTACAGCATAATGGCACTAAATATACAGAACCAACTGATATTGCCAACATCCTAGCAGATAGGTTCAGTACTAACTTTAGCCCCCCTCTCACCCCCTAGAGGGCCCATCTCTATACCGGAAGAATGCAAAGTTCCTATAATCACGGCTGCACAGGTAAAAAACACACTCTCCAAAGCCAAGAACACAGCATCCATGGGACCTGACAATATCCCAGGCTGCGTTCTACACGAACTACAGAATGAACTGGCACCCTACCTAAGTACCATGTTCAATCATAGCCTCACCTCAGGCTTTGTCCCCACTGAATGGCGCACCGCGACAGTTATCCCACTCCACAAAGGGGGAGCCACGACGGACCCCGGGAACTACCGCCCCATTAGCCTGATGAGCCTGGTCTGCAAGGCCATGGAACGTATCATCATGGAACTCATAAACAAAGACATTGGTAATCTCCAAACTCTGGACCCTACTCAGTTTGGATTTGTAAAAGGCAGATCATGTCTCCTAAACCTGATTGACTTCTTTGAAGCAGTCACCAAAGCCATAGATGATGGTAAAATGGTTCACACAGCTTATCTAAATCTCGCCAAGGCTTTCGACACCATCCCCCACTCTGGAATTTTAGATAAGCTCACTAAACTAGGTATGAATCCCTATGTCATAAGACGGGTTGCCAACTGGCTCACGGACAGAACCCACACTGTGAAAGTAGCGGATTCCAAATCCGACATCAGACCAGTGACAAGTGGAGTACCACAGGGTTCAGTCCTGGGTCCTCTCCTGTTTGGTATACAGAAGGTCTTTGGCTAACAAAGTTTGCAGATGACTGCAAACTAGGAGCCATAATCGAAACTCCTAACGATGTGGACAAACTACAAAAGGGCCTCACTGAGATAGATTCCTGGTGTCAAAGCCATGGCCTGAAGCTCAATGCCAAAAAGTGTATTGTCATCCCCTTTGGTAAAAACTCTGTACCCATGAACTTACCACATAGCTGGTAGTCTACTTAATGTCGAAAATGTGATGAGACCTTGGGACACAGGTGGACAGTAGTCTCTCCTTTGATAATCACATTGCCACAGTGGTCAGGAAATCCTTCTACGTGGCTCATCTCATCACAAAAGGATTCTCATCCGGAAAAAAAGAGGTCATTGTTCCCCTCTACTCATCACTCAGACGCATTATAGAGTACAACGCCCCTTTTGGTATGTACCTCACAAGACATCTACAACAACTGGAAAGACCACAGAAATACCTCACAAAGAGGATTACTGGCCTCAAACAGATGCCCTATGCAGACCGTCTCAAAAAACTACAGCTTTACTCCATCGAATATCGCCTACTCAGGGGCGATCTCTGCCTAACATACAAAGCTATGTCAAACCCAGAGCTGTTGGACATGCTCCACTTAAAGAAATCCCAATCCCTCCGAACTACATGCTCTAAGGACCTTAACCTTGTCACCACAATAAACAGAACATGCTGGAGGGATAGATTCCTGTCCCAGAGACTTCCCATACTCTGCAACAGACTACCTATCTATGTCAAACAGAGCCCCTCATTAGCACTCTTCAAGAAAAATCTTGATGATTGGATGGGAAATGGGAAATTCACCCCGGGGATCACTTCTGTGGCTCTGCTCGACAGGGGCATAGGAAAATAATTTTCTTGGGTGGCGAAAGCCAGGGTACATTTTTTGGCTAGGCTTGTATGGGCCCTAGGGCCGATAGCCTAGTACCTACCTATGAACCTATGACACACTCCCAGATGCGAATATTATACATCACTTATCTACCCAATCTTTTTCAGACAAACATTACATAGCTCATTTAAGTCCTGCTATCTTTTAAATATCATTCCTCCCTTGTATGTATTGTTCCCACAATTCTCATTTTTTCTTATGTAGTTTGCTCCTACCTTTTTCTAAAGATATCAATACCAGTTGTTTTATCCATGTTACTATATTCATTACTTCTAGTATAGTTGGTCTAGATTTTGATTTCCATTTTCTAGTAATTTCTTTTTTGGCAGCCACCATTATTAGACACAGCAAGGCCTTACAATGTCTAGGCAATTCCGATTCTGTATCATAGCTCAGAAAAATCATCTCCCTTGTCAGACCACTTCCCCCAAGCAACATCTCCGACAGTACATCCCGCAGGGAATCCTTAAAGTTCACCAATTCACCTCACTCTCAGAAAATATGTTCCCAATTACCTTTTGTTTCCCTGTCACACCTCCATTTGCTGTCTATCTAAGGAAAAATTCTCTGGAGTCTACTTGGAGTATAGAAATATCTGTGCAAACATTTCCAGGCAAAAATCCTAAATCTTCTAGATTTTGTTGCATATTTGGGAGACACTGCATATATCCGCCCATTGTTTCTTTGTGAATTGCTTGTCCAGTCTCTCTTCCCAAGCCTTTCTAACCTCCTCTGATCGATTCTTATAGGCATCATGCAATATTTTATATGCTGCACTAATTATTCCTTTTTAATGGCAGCTTCTGTTCTAGATTCTACCAGAAACTCTACCAGTGCTGGTCTTTCATTTAAGACCCCCCTATTTCTTTCTATTTGCCTATACTCTGATATCAATCCCTAATTGGGAAGGTAGTCTCTAATGTGCAGTCCAAATAAATTCTTGGCTTCTTCCCATTCTGTCATCTTTCCCTCTCTAATTATTTGTTGCTAATACCTTGGTTCCTTTGCCAGTTTTCTCCAATAAATTCCAGCCCTCTCTTGCCTAATGAGGTAATTGCTCTTTGCCTGGAAGAACAGGCAGCCCCATAATGCATTTAAACAGCCATGATCTTGTGACTGTGGCTTTTTAAATTCTTGAATGATAGTGTGTCAAAGGAAAAAACTTCAAAGACCAATTCACGTTAGGTTCAAGCAAGGCACCCTTTGTTACTTGCAGCAAGGAGACAAAGCATGTAGGCACAAGGTTTGTCTGAATTACTGGTGATTAGTATGTTATTCTTATACAGTTCTCTTCCTGTCACACAGAAAATGTTACTATTCTATTGCTGATGTAGTTAGACACAGCTTTCTGTATGTTCTACAGAAAATGTTACTAGACTTATTGCTGACAAAGTTAAACTATCTGCTGTTTTGCAAAACATTTTGAGAAAAACAACCTGGCCTTGGGCTTATTTTACTCCATTTCAACTTTTCAGTTATTCAATTGTACTGTTCTAATACATGTGTTACAGTTTGTCTAGATTCAAGGTACATTTCTAGCTTTGGTACAAGTAATGCTGACTATGGTTTAAACTTTCAAGCATCTATTGTTTTCTTTATCAATGCTTCTACCAGCTGCATGCTTTCTCATGGCATAAGCAGAAATGAATATCTCTGTTAAGTTTCATGACATTAGCAGAAATGAAATGCTTCTTGTTAAGTTACTAATAGCTGTGCAGATTCATGCAGTGTGAACAGAATAAATGTATTAACCCTTTTAAATCTCAAATGTACTAAGCATGCACATTACTATTACACATTTTTCTGACATCCCCCCCCCCTTTTAATACGTTTATTCTACTTTCAAGATAATCATAAACAGTTTTTTCTTCCCCTAACCTCTTCCCACTCAGGATTTGCAGTTAAGAGAGTCATTCAGTTTAAACTTATGAAAGCATTTTCAGTTTTTCAGCAATTCTTCAAGTTCAGAACCTTGGTATAAGGTTTCTGAAACTGAAATGTCTGTAAAGTCTTTAATCAGTCTTTTTATGCAGGGGATGCAGCAGCACACACATACCACCAGTAGGATAATTCCTACACAGATGGCAATCAGAATGTTCATCAGGATACTGCCCCACCCCCCAAACAATTTCTGTAAAAAGTCCATCAGTGGATTTGGTCCTGGTTTGGTCATGGCTGACACCTGCTGAATTACCTCAAGATGATTGTCTATCTCGTGTTTGTGGTCAGGAATATACGAGCAGCACTCCTGGATTAAAGCGCACGTACCTCCTCTCACCGCTAGGGTGAAGTCAAGAGCCATGCGATTTTGAAGCACCACTGTTCTCTGGTATATTTCGCAAGGCATTTCTTCCTCCTTTAACAGGAGTGTCAATCAGCTGTCCTCGCTAGACTGCAAGTGCACAGCTGGGTTGGTCTGAGTTATCCAATTCAACTTCTGTATTTGTATTCCCTGTTCTGACAGTTCTAGTTCTGTCTGTTTCTCCCATTTCGTGACTTTTTCTCCTAGGTCTACCCATTCTATATTTCTGTTTTTGGTTAAGCTAACATGTGGTAACCGATTAGATTTATAAAGTGCAAAGAACTCCTGGGGCAATGAACAGCTGGATACACTGTTCCCTTCTGTGTCACAGTACAGGTTACGCAATATCTATCTGTTTGCATGATCCTTAAATAATTCTTGCTCATATTCCTTATCAGGTCCTGGTGTATTACAATAATACAGGGTACAGTGCAACAGGTGTTGCTTATCAATGTCAAGGGAGGGGAACTTGCTGATGGGTACATTCATTAACTCTTTGGTCACAGTTCCTGGATCAGTCGTAACCAAGTCCTGGCTGTACCAATAAAACATTTCACCCTCCGATTGCACTGCAAAGGTATCAATTTGTCTCTGTGCTTCCATGTCTTGCATGGCTGGGACTTCTGCTATACCAAATAGCCGAAGAGGTTTACTGGGCATTTTGCAGAAACTACAATTTTACTTTTCTGAGTCAGTCCTGAAACTGGATCAGTTATTGCAATGTTACGGGAGAGACACTCCCGATACAGCTGTCCATTAGCTGCTTTGACCAGTATGTAATCAGCTGACTGTGTTTTCTGGCAGTTTGGAGGGATGTATCAGGGTTCATGACGCCCCTGAGTCACACAAGAATTTGACTTCCCTCCCTTCTACCAAGAGTGTAACTTCTGGTTTCGTGTCTGCTAAATAAAGCTCCAAGCTCAATAGAGCTAGGTGTAATATTTCATTTTCTTCATTGTCACTAACTTCCTGCACTTCCTCTACTCCCTCTATCACATTCTCATTTGTCCTTTCTTCGCTAGCCCCTTCTAGTGATTCCTGACTACCATATAGTCAGTCCTCACCCTCCTTGTCTTCCGTTGTTGCCTTCTTGTTTTTCTTGTAATCCCTTGCCAAATGTCCCTTTTTACCGCATTTAAAACATTCTCCCCTTTTCTTTCGCCCTTCAAAGTCCTCTGATCGTTGATCAGATTGTTTGTTTCCCTGTGCGTTTTTCTTGCCCTTTTTCCCGGACTGTACTACGTAAACTTCTGCTCCATCTTCTACAGAAAATACTTGAGCTTTCTTTTTCTTTTTGCCATTAAAATGCCTTTCGGCATGCCTAGCATATTCAAGTAATGATTGTAACCTGCTTGTACGATGGTCTACCATGTGTTTTGTAATAAAACTGCTTATAGGTGCAATGCTGCCCTTTAAAAATGCATTCTTTAACTGCTGTTCATATGGGGGCTTCTTGTGTTTGATCTTCAGGAACCTGCATTCCACAGTGGTTACTAAAACACTCTAATAATCTTGCATAGTACCGGTCAATTGTTTCACCTTCTTGTTGGATGCATTGATTAATGCAAGTCCAGTGTGCCCTAGGTTTCCATTTTTCAGAGATGCGGTCAGTAAGATCTTTTACTCTGATGTCTAATTCTGCGCTGCTATGTGGGAGGGGTCTTTGTGCAGCATCACGGGGATTCCAGTTCCCACTAATCATGTACCAATCTGGCCCTACAATTTGTCTAACTACCTTTTCTATCTCTTCGCCGTTTAAGTTATAACTCAGCCTCATTCCTTGTAAATCTTCTGAGAATTTTCTAAAATTAACCTTTGGATGGGGAATTCCCTCAGTGGCTTTCCAGATATCTTCCGGAGTCCAAGGTCTATACACTAAAATAGTTGGGTCCTGATTGTCTTGACCTGCCTGAGGATTGAGTACTTCTATAAGTGGGCATATTTCTTCTTCTTCACTTATAGATCGTGAATTCTTAACCATTTGCCATAACTCGATGCCTTCATCTGAGTTACCTGCCTTTGTTCTGGACCTGGTCCTGATGGGATCTCTAATTTTAGTCAGTTTTAGTTTCATAATATCTCTATCTTCAGTGACCACAGGATATCGTGGGGGTGGACTAACCTGCTCACTTACTTCATATTCTGGTAAGGGAGGCGGAGGTGCTGATGCCATTACTAAGTTATTATCCTCCTTATCTAAAAACATTGCTTTTGAATTTTTGTTCTTTTGTTCCCTACGGTTTACTTCCTCAAGCCACCTGTGTGCCTGAGGAATTCCTAATCGACGTTGCTTTATTACCTGACCTTTGGAATCGGTTTTGAGCTGTTTGATAAGCGAGGATTTTTCTAATTTTCCGTCGAATTCGTACTTATTAACCCATTTTGAATAATATTTAATATTGTTGGCGCGCTGCGATTGCATGTATTTTGCGTCTTCCATTAACGGCGGATTTTGGGGTCTTTTTGTGCAATTATTACCCATTTTGTTCTACCCTTTGATCGTTACGTAACTTCTCTTAATTTTTTAACGTGGTACCACGGATTTTGTTATAGTCTCTTCAGAATGACTCCCTACTTATTCTGTTTCTCCTGATCTATGACAAGACAGTAATCTTTTTTTGTCCCTGACTTGTAAGAAAAATAGTCTAACAAAAACAATACACATCTAGTCCCTGATCTAAAACAGAAAACAGAAAAAAGTAGATTTACCTTACCTGAGCCCACGTGATTGATCACCAATTCGCGGAGACCCGTCCTTCAGTCGCAGATCAGAAAGTGGCTGGCCTCTTTTGAACGACAATTCAGTCGGATGACTTTCCATATAAGAGGAACCGATTTGGTTTCTTCCCCGTACGGTTTCAACCACCTGGCCGTCTGATCCGAGGTGAAGAGAGGGTTCCGGTCTGAAGGACCAATCTGTCAAAGGAAAAAACTTCAAAGACCAATTCACGTTAGGTTCAAGCAAGGCACCCTTTATTACTTGCAGCAAGGCGACAAAGCATGTAGGCACAAGGTTTGTCTGAATTACTGGTGATTAGTATGTTATTCTTATACAGATCTCTTCCTGTCACACAGAAAATGTTGCTTTTCTATTGCTGACGTAGTTAGAGACAGCTTTCTGTATGTTCTACAGAAAATGTTACTAGACTTATTGCTGACCAAGTTAAATTATCTGCTGTTTTGCAAAACATTTTGAGAAAAACAACCTGGCCTTGGGCTTATTTTACTCCATTTCAACTTTTCAATTCTTCAATTGTACTGTTCTAATACATGTGTTACATTTTGTCTAGATTCAAGGTACATTTCTAGCTTTGGTACAAGTAATGCTGACTATGGTTTAAACTTTCAAGCATCTATTGTTTTCTTTATCAATGCTTCTAGCAGCTGCATGCTTTCTCATGGCATAAGCAGAATTGAATATCTCTTTAAGTTTCATGACATTAGCAGAAATGAAATGTCTCTTGTTATTTTCATGACATTAGCAGAAATGAAATGCTTCTTGTTAAGTTTCTAATAGCTGTGCAGATTCATGCAGTGTGAACAGAATAAATGTATTAACCCTTTTAAACCTCAAATGTACTAAGTATGCACATTACTATTACACATTTTTGTAACAGTGTGAAGACAAAAAAAGCTATAATGCATGTACATTGTGGCGCTTTGCTATGCCCACACACTGACATCTGCTTAAAATACAGAGACTGTTTGTTTACTCAGTGTAGATAAGAGAGGTGTTTGCTACAATGTATGAATGAGTGCTGTTACATTTAAGTATATGCAAAGACTCCTATGTATGAACAGATGATCCTCAGAGATGTTTTTAGGTTCTCAACTTTGATTGAAGGATTTCTTTTTTCACATGAGAGGGCACCAACCACCTTATCTACAGCAGTCTTATAGAATGTATTCTGACTCAGTTTAAAATGCTCAGCTAATCTGCAGCTATGCCATGTGTTCCAGAGTACTCTCATTTGATTTATTTTGTGAAATCTAAAATACTTTGCTATAACTAAGGGGTTTGGGTTGAAATGCTTTTGTAAGATATCTATAATTTCTTGGCTTATATGATTATTTATTTGGTGCTGTCAAAATCCATACTAACCTGTCAGTTGTGGTGCCCACTTTATTTAGCAGTAATTTGCAAAATAATGTAGGACCACTGTTTTGGTGTAAGTTCTCTGTTCCTGTCTGGTATTACCAACACATTAAAGTGCCCTGCATGCTATCCATTTAAAAACTATGCACGCATTCCACCATTTCTCTGGGTTTCCTGCCATACGTGAACTAGTATTCTTTTTTCCATGTACCATTTTCAAAGAAGTTTTGCACCAACACACACATTGTTTTAATGTTTATACTTGTTCTCAACACTTCTTGCTCTTTTTATATTTTTATGTAAGCCACCCGTTAGTTAAACGGTGCCATATAAGCTTTCATTTCCTTAGTATATGACAAATGCTCACATTCTCTTTTACACAACTGGTAAAGCCTATGTTATTTAAACAAATATTTCCTTTTTGTTTACAGAGGTACAAAATGCATATTCCAATTCATTAATTAGCTTCATTATTTAGCTTGCATAGTTTGTTCTGTTGAGTTGTCTTGTATTTTATTTCACATTTGCCCTCATTTTTAGATGCAGTCTTTAGACTATATCATCATTAACTCCCTTTCTTGTAGTTTTAAGAAGTATATGTTCAGAGCTGTTCTAATGTATAATATTCATGTTCATTGTGTTTTGTTTGATTAGTAAGATCCACATTATGTAAAATGTTTTTCTAATGATTAAGTCAGGAAATATTGATTGCTAAATTTCTGGTATTCAGCAGGTGTATTATAGCAGTAACTGACGAATTGAGTGTGGTATATTGAAGATTTACCCAATGTTGGTGTGGGTTAATCATGAGGGTGAAGCATACCGCTCAACCTAGAAACATCAAAAACTTGGACAAAAGCCCATGAAAAGTAGGTACAACTGGCTAAAAATTAGGGTGCAGATTAACATAAAATTTGCATACATAATGGTGTAATCCCACCCACTCCTGTGGAATTGTGGGATACCAATATGAAGATTTAAGTCACTAGATAGTAATAAATAATGGCTGACATTTGAATTTCAGACTTTATATCCCTCGGAAAATACATAATAATGCAACACCTGCTATTCTAGTAACTGTCTGAGTTTACAGGAGCAATATTTAAAATCTGTCCCTATTATTGGGCCTTTGTCCCACCATTATTTTTGGCTTTGCCCAGATTTCTTTCTCTGAGAGAGTGAAAGGTATGAATGTATAACATTTAAAAACTTAAGAGATACAGTGCAGTGATAGTACTTATAATGGAAAATGCTTAACCCTGAAATACCAATAAATGCATTTTTAGAGAAACTGCAGTCACCAAAAAGTGAGTCATATAATGTTTTTCAGTTTCTATCACAGAGAGTGTATTTTAGTTGCAATCATCTGAATTGCAGTCAGCCAGCAATATCTTATAGCTGTCAGCAAGCAGTCATTTCATTGGTATTGGTTCCATATGAAATTGATTACCTGTGCTGATGGTGTTATTGCAACTGTTTTACCTAGAAAACCAGGAAGGACTTGATGAATCAAAGACAAATGAAACTGACATTTTGCAGTGAACGCAGTAGTGAAGTGGTTTCCTGTCTCCAAGGTATCATTGTGTTATTCTGCAGCTGGACAAATCCATTCAGCTTTAACCTTTGCAGCTCTGATAAATCCAAATAAATCATAAAGCCAAACACCTGAGGTTGAAGCAGTCAGGTAAAATGCATTTGAAACAAATGGCCAAAATCCTGAAACTTGCCTACCTTCAGAACTTAATTACTGACTTAAAATCTATGAAGCCTGGAGTTGCAGTATTTTGTAATGGTCAAGCTATTCCATTGTTACAGCTTAACTAACTGATGGATTTCATTTCTGCCACTCAATGTACCATTCCAACTGCTGTCACAACCACCACTAACACCTACAATAAGGTACTAGTATCAGATTTGAATCTAGTAGCATCTGACTTACCAGACAACTTTAGACAAAATGTTAACTAACAATAAGCATTTTGTAAAACATTTGCGTCATGAACAGCAGTAAGCAAAATATAAATCTGATGTTGAGAATGTTCGTTCATTCCTTACTGATGGGTTATCGGTTCCATCCTTGAAACCGAGCCGGCCAATATCAAGCTCACATCAGCCAAAAACTCTCGAGCCAAGGTCCTACCCAGAATGCTCTACTTCCTGTTACCTCAGAACTCATTTGCCGCATTGCTGAACAGCTGTGTCAGGCCACTCTCTCAGCTAAGTGTCTAATTTTTTGACAGTTTATATATTATTACTCTAAAATTTTCTCAAAAGTTTATTCTAATATTTTCCTACCTATCGCACACTTCAGACTCTCTCCCTTTAGTCCTTTCCCTCTTTTCTTACCTTGTGGTAATTGTCCATTACCATAATTGGTAATCCTTGTTTTTCTCTTTTTACCCTTTTCTTGGGTAGCCGTTATTCTTCCTTTTGTTTTTCTCCACAACAGCGATGTCGGATAAGAAAAGTTCAATTGGTTTTAAGCAGTGCAAGGATTGTGGCCATAAGTTACCACTTTCTGATGGCCATGACTTATGTGTCTACTGTCTTAATATCTCCCACTTGACTGCAGATCCTCTGTATGGGATCTGTAAACACTAGTCTACCAGGACTCTCAACGAGAGGAAGAATAAGTTCATTTTGAAAGGTCTCCTCAAGTCTCCTTTCTCTGAGGCTATTTCTGGGTCGGCGGGCTCACCCCCTCCTGTTAAACCCCGCAAGAGGCATTCTTCCTCGTCTTCATCAAAGTCACTCCCTTCTTCTCCCTCTGGAGATCATAGGGAGTCAACTCACAAGAAGGTAAAATTGATTACTACTGCACTTCCACCTGTGACCCTGTCGGCTCCAGGCTTGGCAAAGCCCCAAATGATCCTGACTACAGCCATGTCTCCTTTATCGATATCGGCTCTGGAGTTTCAGGTGCAGACAACTACAGTTCCGACAGGTCTGTCGCAACCCCTAATGGCACTGTCAATACAGGTACAGTCCCCTTCGGCACCATTGGTACAGTCATTTTCGGCTCCAAGTACGACTCTTCTGTACTCCACGGTGCAGACTTTTTACTTTTTTGGCACCAACATGTACTTTGGTGCAATCCTTCTCGGTACCATCCTTATTGCAGGTGCAGCCACTTTCCACTACGGCACCGTACCTTTCGGGGCAGACCTTTGCCTTTACAGTGCAGACACCTTCAACTACCATGGCGCCAACATCTTCGGCGCAGACTTTTTCCACACCGTTTTCTTTGGTGCAGACTTCCTCGGCTCTGAGCTCTAGCAAGGACCAAATATTCCCCTTCATTGGATCCTTTTGCAAGCAGTCAGTATAGTCCTTTCCTGGAAAGGCCAGAATTGCCATCAGCCTTCTCCATGAGGTCAATCAAAAGTCTTTCTGAGCAGGATGTGTTGTTGCTTGTTGACCAGTTGCTTGTGGCCAGAGGTCTCTCTCAACCGTCAAAGTCCACGTTCCCTCATTCAGGTGAGTGTATTTTGCCACAAACCCCAACGTATACTCCTCCTTTGACTTCTACTCAAGTCTCAAAGCCTATTACTCCGACAGCGGCTTCCCTCCCTCCGACTCCAATAGTGGATCTCACTTTGGAACCAGAGTCATCCTTGTGGCCCTCAGTGTGCTGGGCATCGGGCTCTTCTCAGGCCATTGGCTGTGATGTTGGGGAGGGCATTCCTGGCTCCACGTTGATTTATTTCTGTGGCACCTTTCAGAGATGTCCTCTCTCTTATGGTTCATGGTCCTCTTGAGACTCCTGGTCTGGGAGCGGGTTCGTTGGGCGGGGTGTGACCCTGGTTCCGAAGTTGCCATGCTTTGTTCCGGGCTCCCAACCCTCCTTGGACGGGCCGGCCTTCTAGGCCATGGAGAGGGCACTTGCTTCCACTGGCAAAGCTCATTTATCGGAGTCCTTTTCCCCCCCTCTGTGCCGCAGCTGCTACAAGCTTCAACGCCCGGACACCGGGCACAAGAGCTTCAGGTCTCTCCTCCTCAGGAGACCCCCTCTTTGCAGTCTTCCCCAGAACCTCCCACTGAGGAAAAGAACCGCAAAGCATCATGCAAGAGGACGCACATGGACTCCACTGAGGAGTCATTGACTGAAGATATGGATTTTGATTATGGGGAAGGGTCCCCACGGTCACCTTCTGATGAGGTGTCCTTTGGTGACATCCTTGAGATCCTTAGACAGAGGGGTGACTGGAAGCCTAATCCTCCTTTTGAGGAATCTGTATTCCTGCAAGCTTTTTGTGCCCGGGCCCCTACCTCCTGGGTCACTCCGCCTGCCGATAAGCTCGTCCAGCTCATCGTGTAGCATGCATGAAAGGCTCCTGATACCATGGAAGCGATACCTAAGAGGCCAGACAAGATATTATTGCCCCCCACGGAGCACCCCTACTGGTCATGTGGCCTCCCAGTTGACGGTATGGTGGTGGCAGCTGCTACTAAGAACGATTTGGCAGAATAGAGCCAAACTGTCCATCCGCCCAACAAGGAGTCCCAGGTGATTGACAGATTAGGGAAGTGTGTGTTTGCTTCATTGACCTTCGCCATAAGGTCTTTGAATTATTTGACACATTTTACTAGGCTTCGGTGAGATCTTATCAACCAGCTCTCTGAAACCTTGGCAGGAGCTGTTTCTGACGAAGTCTGTGATAATCTGGCTTCTCAGATAGCCACCCTAGAGTCCATTTCTAACTCTTCCATGTGTCTTATTTCTCATGCAATGGAAGGGGCGGCTAGAGCGGCAGGTGCAGATATACTCGCCAGACGACATGCTTGGATGCACCTTTGTGGACTCCTTTAAGGCTTTCTTCATGAATGCCCCCATAGAGTCCGCGTCTTTGTTTTACCCTAAAGTCAATTATATGCTGGCAGGGTGTGAACAAGATGGCAAGACCTTGTCTGCCATTGGTGTCAGACACTCCACTCCTCGGCGATTTTATTCCCGAAATCAGAGGAGCGGAAAGATCTGGCACAAGAAATCACAGGGTTTTTTCCGGGATACACGTGCCGAGTTTTCACTTAGAGGCAGAGGGGGAAACTCCAATGGAAGACTCCCCTTTTGGAGGTCTGCGAATCCGGGGTTCCAGAGATTCTTTCTCTGGCCAACCCTATCAGCGCTCCTGAAGCGTTGCCCGACTGCTCACCTCTGGAAGCGGTCAGGGGTCGTTTCTCCTTGTACCCTGCTGCCTGGCAAAAGATAAGAACCAACTCTTTGGTACAACGGATTATATCCAGAGGCTATCACATCCCTTCCATCTTTCCCCAGTCTCATCAAGAGTGTTACCTGACGTTCCACCCAGTCAAAGGGAAATAGCAGCACACGAAATCAGAAAGCTGCTACAAAAAAAGTCACCCAGACGGTCCCCCCAGACCAGATGGGATCCGGATTTTACTCAAGGGTCTTTTTAGTGCCAAAAAAAACAGGGGACCGGAGACCAATTCTGGATCTCAGTACACTAAACAAATTTGTATAAACAGAGAAATTCTGGATGGTCACAGTTCAGTCTATCCTTCCTCTTCTAGAAGAAGACAATTGGATGTGCTAAGATACGTATTACCACATAAAGATGGACAAACGCTCAAGAAGATAACTCTGCTTCCGTATAGGAGCCAGTCACTACCAGTTTCAAGCCCTGCCCTTCGGTCTCTCTACAGCCCCCAGAGTGTTCACAAAATGCATGGCAGTGGTTATCACTCACTTGCGACTTCAAGGATTCCAGGCATTTCCATATCTAGATGACTGGCTTCTTACTGCCCCCACCAAGCATCTACTTGAAGAAGCCCTGCAGTGTACTCTCTTAACAGCTCGAAGCCTGGGAATCATATAAACTCGGAGAAATCTAACACAACCCCAGCTCAGTCTTTGGAATTCATAAAGGTACTGTTGGACACACGAAGTTGCACAACATCCCTTCCAGAACACAGACTTCAGAAAATAAGACAACAAGTTCAACCGTTGCTCTGTCACTACAAATCCCCAGCTCGATCTGTACCTCAGCTGTTGGGGTCAATGCCAGACAAGATATTATCGCCCCTGCGGAGCACCCCCACTGGTCACGTGGTCTCCCAGTAGACGCTATGGTGGTGGCTGCTGCTACTAAGAGGGATTTGGAAGAAGAGAGCCAAACTGTCCATAACCCCAACAAGGAGTCCCGGGCAATTAACACGTTAGGGAAGCATGTGTTTGCTTCACTGACCTTCGCCGTAAGGTCTTAGAATTATTTGGCACATTTTACCAGGCTTCAGCAAGATCTTATCAACCAGCTCTCTGAAACCTTGGCAGGAGCTGTTTCTGACAAAGTCCGTGATAATGTGGCTTCTCAGATAGCCACCTTAGAGTCCATTTCCAACTCTTCCATGCATCTTATTTCTCACGCAACGGAAGAGGAGGCTAGAGCATCAGGTGCAGGTATAGTTGCCAGACGACATGCTTGGATGCACCTTTGTGACTTTGTGGACTCCTTTAAGGCTTCCTTCATGAATGCCCCCATAGAGGCCAGTTCTTTGTTTGCCTCTAAAGTCAGATACACTGGCAAGGTGTGAAAAAGATGTCAGGACCTTGTCTGCCGTTGGTGTCAGACACTCCACTCCTCAGCAATTTTATTCCAGAAATCAGAAGAGTGGAAAGATCTGGCACAAGAAATCACAGGGTTCTTTCTGGGATACACATGCCGAGTTTTCCCTTAGAGGCAGAGGGGGAAACTCCAATGGAAGATGCCCCTTTCAGGGCAAAGGAGGTCTGCAAAACTGGGGTTCCAGAGATTCTTTTTCTGGCCAACCCTCTCAGCGCTCCTTTAGCATTGCCCGACTGCTCACCTCTGCAAGAGGTCAGGGGTCGTTTCTCCTTGTACCCTGCTGCCTGGCAAAAGATAAGAACCGACTCTTTGGTACAACGGATTATATCCAGAGGCTATCATATCCCCTTCCATCTTTCCCCAGTCTCATCAAGAGTGTTTCCCGATGTTACACCCAGTCAAAGGGAAATAGCAGCACACGAAATCAAAAAGCTGCTACAAAAAAAGAGTCATCCAGATGGTCCCTCCAGACCAGATAGGATCCAGATTTTTACTCATGGTTCTTTTTAGTGCCAAAAAAGACTGGGACTGGAGACCAATTCTGGATCTCAGTACACTAAACAAATTTGTATAAACAGAGAAATTCCGGATGGTCACGGTTCAGTCTGTCCTTCCTCTTCTAGAAGAAGATGATTGGATGTGCCCTGTAGATCTTCAAGATGCGTATTACCACATAAAGATGGACAAACGCTCAAGAAGATACCTCCGCTTCTGTATAGGAGCCAGTCACTATCAGTTTGGAGCCCTGCCCTTCGGTCTCTCTACAGCCCCCAGAGTGTTCACAAAATGCATGGCAGTAGTTATCGCTCACTTGCGACTTCAACGATTCCAGGCACTTCCATATCTAGATGACTGGCTCCTTACTGCCCCCACCAACCGTCTACTGGAAGAAGCCCTGCAGTATACTCTGTTAACAACTCAAAGCCTGGGAATCACTATAAACTGGGAGAAATCCAACACAACCCCAACTCAGTCTTTGGAATTCATAGGGGGTACTGTTGGACACAAGAAATTGCACAACATCCCTTCCGGAACACAGACTTCAGAGAATAAGACAAGTTCAAGCATTGCTCTGTCACCACAAATCACCTGCTCGATCTGTACTTCAGCTATTGGGGTCAATGGCAGCTTCAATCACCATTGTTCCCCTAGCCAGATTCCACATGAGACTTCTTCAATGGCTTCTTCTTACTCAGTGGTACACTCTGCAACATCCTTTGTCTTTCCAAATAAGCGTGACTAAGAGATGCAAACGAGATTTACTCTTGTAAGCATCTCGAAATCCCCAACAATGGTTTCGCCCGTTCACCTCCCCATCTACCGATAGCCACAATGACCATGGATGCCTCCCTGATGGGGTGGGGGGGGCTATGTCAGGGAAACTTGGTCCAAGGCACCTGGTCAGAGACAGAGGCCCTTTTGCATATCAGTGTCCTGGAACTGAGGGCAGTGCTTCAAGCATTTCACTCCATCCTTCCGTTAGGGACTATTGCGATCCAGTCAAACAACAGTCAGTGGTCTGGTACATCAACAAACAAGGGGGCACCAGATCTTACCCGTTATGCTGAGAGGCCTTGAGAATATGGTAATGGGCGATAGCCCACAACTGCTTTCTGATTGCAACACACATTCCTGGGAGCTCCAACGTGATAGCGGACAAATTGAGCAGGTGCATTCTACAGCCTCACGAGTGGTCCCTCAATCCTCTGATAGCGGCAAAAGTCTTCCACCACTGGGGCCAGCCTTGCTGCTACCTATTTGCCTCCCCAACCAGCTACAAGTGCAGCAACTACTTTTCCCTGATCCCCCCTCGGGGACAGTCACCAAGGGACACTCTAGTCGACACTTGGCCCTTGGGTCTTCTTTATGCCTATCCACCTCTTCCCCTCATCTCCCGATTTCTAAAGAAAGCATGACAGTTGAAGCGCAAAGTGATCCTCATTGCTCCATATTGGCCTCGACAAGTCTGGTTTCCCTTCCTCTGGCCTCACCTGCTAGATCAACCATGGATCTGTAATCTATCACCAATGTTGATCTCCCATCCACAGGGTCTGATTCACCCCAATCTAACAACCCTGAAACTGACAGCTTGGTTTCTCCACTTCCTATGATTGCCAGGCATGAAAACCTTTCGTCCCCTGTGTGCAATATTCTTATTGCATCTCATAAATCGTCCACCAGACTAATCTATCTTAACAAATGGAAGAGGTTCTCTCTATGGGCAGCAAATAAACAAATAAACCCCTTGTCAGCCCCGGTCTCGGTGGTATTAGATTACTTGTCACATCTTTTCCACTCTGGGGTGTCTGCCTCTACTATCCGTATACATTAGCTGCCGTCTCGAATTTTCATATTGGTTGTCAAGATTCTTCACTTGTGTCACACAGACTCTGTAAGATTTTTTTGAAAGGGGTTATCCACCTAAAACCTCCATTCAAAGAACCTGTACAACCTTAGGATTTGGCCTTGGTTCTGCAAGCTATAACAGCTCCACCCTTTGAACCTGCATCTTCTTGTGATGTAGAATATCTCTCTTGGAAAACTTTGTTTCTGATTGCAATCACATCGGCCAGGCGATTGTCAGAACTTCAGGACTTATGCATCAGATCTCCTTATCTTATTTTCTATAAGGATAGGGTATCACTGAGAACCAAGTCTACCTTTTTACCAAAAGTGGTGTCAGAGCGATCTATCAACCAGTCTATTGATCTCCCAGTGTTCTTACCTAACCATTTTAACAAGGGAGAATATTGCTTGCACTCCTTGGATGTTCATAGGCAAGTACGATTTTATCTGACAGAACAAAATCTACCCGTAAATCAGACCAACTGTTTCTGGCCTTTTCTGGACCTAGATGGGGTGGGTCTATATTAGAACACCGAACATTTGAAATGTCGGGTGTTCTAATATCAACTCGTTTTCAACGAACGCTGAAAATATCAAAGTAACAGGAAACCAAATTCTTTCCTAGGGAAAGAATCCGGTTGTTCGTTTCTGTTGCTTCGGTATTTTCAGCGCTCTGGTGGAAAGTTACAGGTCGGGTTCAGGTAAGTGTGCGATTGTGTGGACATGTGGGTTAGGGCGGGTTAGGTGAATTAGGGTTAGGGGGTTGGTCAGGTAAGTGTGCGACTGTGTGGACATGTGGGTTAGGGCGGGTTAGGTGAGTTAGGGCACAGATGAGGTGACTGTGCGATAGTGACGGACCTTAGGGTTAGGGTTTGGGTTAAGAGGATAGTTAGTGGTGTTTGTATAGTCTATTGTAGGGTTAGGTGTTAAAGTTTAGGTGTATGTGTGTGGATTGCTGTTTGTTTGGTGTGCTTGTGTTGTGTGTATGTGTTTTGGAACAGCAAATTTTGTTCCCTAGGAAAAAATTCGCTGTTCCGAATGTTCAATGTTTTTTTTCGATTGCTAGGGTTCGATATTAGAACACCCGACATTTCGAATGTTTGATGTTCTAATATAGACCCGATGAGGTTATCCTGTATCAAAAGTTACATTGGATTCATGGTTGAGAAATTGTATCACCTTTATCTACAACAAAAACAATCTCACCTTGCCTCATAGAGTCAAAGCACATTCTACAAGATCTATGGCAACTTCAGCCACCTTCCATGCTAAGGTTTCCCTCAATGATATTTTCTCAGCTGTAGCTTGGGCTAAACCTCATACATTTATTCTTCATTACAAATTGGAGTTGGCCTCCAGAGGTAGAGCTTCCTTTGGTTCCATGGTGCTCAGGAATGTCCTTCCATGAGGGCCACCCAGGAATACAGGTAGCTGGGGACTCTGTCCCATCAGTAAGGAATGAACGAAGATTAACAACATCAGGTAAAGAAGTTATCTTACCATAATGTTCCATCTGTGTTGTTGATCTTCGTTCATTCATTACTTCCAATCCTCCGTCCCCCATCCGGTGGTTCTTGGTTGATCTCATGTACTCCTTTCTGGTAGGTCTGTTATGACCAGAGGTAGGCTCTACTTTTATCTATCAACTTGCAAACTCGATCTGAGGTAACAGGGAGTAGTGCATTCTGGGTTGGACCTTGACTGGAGAGGTTTTGACCGACACAAGCTTGATATTCCGATTACGGAACCGATAACCCATCAGTAAGGAATGAACGAAAATCAACAACACAGATGGAACGTTATGGTAAGACATAACTTCTTTTTTCAGACTTTCATGGGCCGGCATAGCAACTCACTGCTATGAGGGGGCTCTTGAGGCAGACTTACTGTAAAACGCATCAGTACGGTAAATGTGTTTCAAAAATAGGTTGCCCGTTTCAGCATTTCTCTCAAGATTCAGGAGAGCGATCCCCCAAGTGTGTTAACTTAATCTATATAATTTCCAGTGGCAAAAAAGATTGAAGCATAGCACAAATGCAATAAAGTAAAAGTGGCATAAACTTTACTGGCTGTGATGTCACAAACACAGTCCAGTCCACAGTATAACCTAATATCCAACTTCAGCAGACAAACTCTGCTCAGTTGTACAATGTATCGTTTGAAACTCGAAAAATCAGGAAACCCATTCCCAAGAGAATGTCACGCCAAGACAGCAAACCTCTAAATGACATTTGCAGTATTAGTAGTGCACCCAAATATGTATGATACACTAGCCATGGTTTTAACATTACAGTTTGTCATACACTGCATTATATAAAAACATAAAACTACAAAGATACACTAAATTGTTTGCACACCAAATTCTACTGGGCAAGTTGGGCATGTTTACCTTAACATGCGTTCTACCTTGGCCCTCTAATTGGCTACCTCCTCGATGTTAACGGAGTGCAATTCCTTGTGAATGTGTGTCGTAATTGTCACCGTCTTCAGAGCCTTTGACCCTCTTGGTATGTCTGTTAGTCAGACTGTGGAAGACAGGTTTCAGGTTTGCAGTCACAGTACTCACCCATTCATTTTCTCAGGTGACATTTGTAAAGCTTCTAACTTCACAGCAAAAGTGAGCGATTAAGCATTATAAAATATGCCAAATAAGTGGAGAGAGAGTTAAGAGGCTGTATGTAAATGATGAGTAAGATATGGGGCTAGTTTAATGAAGCTGGAGTATGTTTTGATTTGATTCCCCTGCCATGTTTACAGAGGTGACTGAAACTTTTACTGGTTGGCTCCGTTTATCAAACAAGCTTTAACTGAACTTTGGGCTTGACTTGAAAAGCCAAATCACAGAGTCAAACAACACAGCTTCTAACGTCCCCTAGCACTGCAATCTTTTACTTGTTTAGTTATTTACTTTATTTTCCCATTTAGTTATTTAGTTTCACTTGCAGCAGGCATGCGGAGCACCCTTTAGGTGAGCACTCTGATGGACTTTATATCTGCCTTAATTCACACTGCATGTGATGTATGATGGTGGGTCTTTAAAGTGGCATAAGATGTACTTTATCAGTTATCTTTTCTTCTGTACTCTGTAAGTAAATATACTGAACAAAGACAGCAACACACTTACTAACTGCACTAGTTGTAAGTGCATCTCTTGATTGATGTACCTTGTAAGATTACTGTCTAATTAAGTGACTTGTTTAAATTAACACAGCACGCAAGTGGAAAGCGAGGGATTCAGAGCAGCAGGCACAGTGAAAACGGGCAATATGCTCCATGAAACAACATGTTCGCATCATATTCTTTACTTACAAACATCCAGTGTCGCCAAAGCCAGGCAACGCCAGTTAAATGGGTGGACATTTTTTTAAAAAAATCAGTCCTCATATCGCCGTACCATTTTAAAAAATTCCAAACATGCATCTGTGTGCCACAAGTCATGGGCGAACTTGAACCCATGAACAAATGAACAACTATTTTTCTTTTGCTTAAGCTCTCTTAGAGGCAGTCAGGGGTCAGGCATGGTCTCATGATGCTGATGTTGTCACACACAGGGGTTAATGATGTGGGATGTGGGATAATGTCATCATTATCGAAAAATTGTAAATAAAATAATTCTGATTTGAAGGGGCCACTCGGGAATTCATGGCACCCCATTATTTTAACCTCAAAACTGGGATATTTGGAGGAATTTGGTACAGTTGAGAAGGTATGGGGTGAAGCCCGAGTGATTAAACAAAGATAACCATGGGTAAATCTTCAATATACCACACCACGGAGTCAGTCATTGCTATTATACAATGCCATTATTTAAAAAAAGAATTACTTACTTTTCCTAAATAATGTCATTGTATGACAGCTGTGTGGTGTTCTTACGCTTTCCTCTGATATCACGCTGCTTTTTTTTTGATGTACTGCACATGTGTATGGGACTTTCATTCCCACGCTTACATAGTACATCAGTGCTGTGTGAGGGATGCGGTGTATAGGAAGCAATGGAGAAAGGAAGATCTCCATGGCCTTTTTTTTTTCTTTTAATTAAAAAATAAAAAATGCCAGAAGGAGGGATGGGACATAGAAAATAAAAGGATAATCAGGTACGTTTCTCTGGTTTTGCATAATGTACCTGATTATTGTTTTATTTTTGTCTGTCCCTTCTCTCTTGTTAGTTTCAGGTGTCTGGTTTTGTAAGTTTATTTTTATTTATTTATTTTTGTTAAGTGAAAGAAAATTGAAGCTTTTCTGGCA
The DNA here is from genome assembly GCF_019279795.1 of Protopterus annectens. Lineage (NCBI taxonomy): Eukaryota > Metazoa > Chordata > Ceratodontiformes > Protopteridae > Protopterus > Protopterus annectens. The sequence goes on from NC_056744.1 coordinate 725,243,132, forward strand.
TATATTAATGGAATAAAGTCAGGGCGACCGGACCTTTTTCCATTGGTATATGCTTGGATTTACAACGGGCATGGTGGGTTGGACTTGACCATTGTGCTATTTTTTGAGTATTAATGGACAGTCCTTGTATAATGTATTTTAAAGTAAGTAGTATGTGCTATTAGAATCACAGTGCATAAGTTGTTTTATAAAACAGATGCTTATTAAAGCCCGTTCTGTTATGCACTGTCACATTTAGTGCCTTTTATTAATATTTCATTCACACTACCATCTTGTCTGCCATTTTAATCAGCGCAGTGTGCACAGCTGCTCCCTGTCATTGTTTTGCTTTTTTCACTAAATTCTTCTGCTTTTTGATTGCAGTTGATCTTGCAAATGAAATGGCCTTATGCGTTGTTTCTGTTTTCCTGCCAAGCATGCATTCACACTCTTATACTTGTAAACACAAGGAAACTGCAAGTGCATGAAAAGTATCTGTAGTGTCAGCTGGTATATTTGTACAGGACTGTGACTGTATAGGTGGAAATATTTAGCAGAATGTATAAATGGTTAATTTAGATTTGTTCACCTGACTGAGGATATACAAAACAGAAGCAAAGGAATTTGACATTCTGGGCAACACACCCGGTTTGTACCCCGTCCCCAAAGTTTGACAACTTTACATGCTGTCATTAAAAGATCACAAAGTTCAACATTAACTCTGTGTTGAAGTAGCCTAAGCTTTTTGGGTTGTATCCTGCCAAAGATGTAATCCAAATAGCTTAGGCTATTGCAGCAGTGATCTATTAGACACACACTTTTATGAAACATTTACTTACACAACTGTAATGTATTGCTTATTAGAAATCTTGTAAACTCACTATCAGACTTTTCTTTTTTGTTTTAAAGATAAATATTTTTAAAACCAAAATACGAGTGTAAAAACACAGCTCACAAGATAGTGAGTGGCCATGATGAAATTACATTTAAAAAATATTAGAAGTTTTAAGATGGTTTACAAGCTGTCTACTAAGAGGTATCAGTTGCAATCCCTTATTTACAGTTTGAAAGCTGTCAGACGAAATTTCAACACCTCCTTTTACATTGTCCCTGTGGTAGTTGCACTGTTTGGCCAACACTTCTTATCCGCTAGATTGTATGCATGCAATTAGGTTACGTAAGCTGTTGTGAATTTCAGTATTGCCTAAATTAGCAGTAATTCCATAGCTAAGACATGGTGAGGGGGTGGCTGCTTTGGGGCACAAGCTGTAAGCGGGCACATTCATCAACTCAGAATAGTTGAGAATTATGCAGAAGTACCAGTAATGGCTTTTTTTTTTGCCCTCAAGTTTGAGTTCTTAACTCTTGAAATTGTTCAGAGGGCCAGTTGACCTATGTATGGCTATGATTAGCCATGCTTTAACTCTTCTGTTGAGCAGAGATTTGTCTATCAAGCATCAGTTAACTGAACATTATTATATAATGAAAAGATCCTTGGATACCAGATATAACCATAGGAATTAATACAAGACTTTTTCATGGCTTTAAATTTTGAATTACTGTGGTAAAAGGATCCACAAAAGACAGTCAAGATAAACTGCATCTGGCATCTGTACAGTTTTTAAATTAATCAGTTTTGTGTTTTCTTTCCATTGAGACAAACAGCAACTCTTAGGCAAGCTGTTTAAAAAAACATTGTGACCAATAAACAAGTAAAACAATAGCAGAACTCTGGCACTCGAGTCTCGTAATGTATTTGATGCACACTTAGGTGAAATATTTTTAAAAAATCTTACACAAAAGTCAGATTGCACATTGAATTAGGATATTAAAAACAATGACATGCATATCCCCCTGCCAGGATAAATATATATGAGTAATCAAAAGCCTTAAGAGCAAACCATAAAAGTTACCTCAGCCCACTTTAGCATACTGCTGTCATGTAGTACAAGTGAGTTGTTCAGTAAAAAGTTATACTGTATCTTTGCATTTTTTTAACTGTGAACACAAGTGTGTGTGTATATATGTGTATGTATATATGTATTTATGTTACTTATAAGTACATGCTTTTAAAGATATTTATTAGGTTAAATGTTAAGCTTTAGCAGTAACCAACCCATGCATGGATGTGAGCAATACAGGATTTATCAGTGTCTGTTGTATGCCCTCATGAGCAAAAGCAACCGTGAATAACTATATAGTACTAATTATGTGCTATTTTATGTTTCTGCTGTGTTCGTTTTTGTTATGCTTTTTCTACTTGTTTCTGTTTTCTGCATTTTATAAGAAAATATTTCTGAGGTTGTTTACTTCATATTAGATTTGGGTTTTGCCTTTTTTTAATTTTAATACATTTTATTTGTATTGCAAGGATACAAATTGTTTTGTGTATTTATTTATGTCATTTTAGTGTTTATTGCTGTCCAAGCAATAGTCATTGAAGGTAGTTGTTAACTTTACGGTGCCTTTCTTCTTTCTGCAGCATCTTACTGTACTACCGTTCATAATTTTGTTCTGGCTTGGCAAGCAAAAAACTTTTTTCTTTAAATCTACAGTAGCTTTTTCTTTTACAGTGGTATTTAAAAATAAATACATTACCTTTTTAAGGAAGGCCTTTGGATGTTAACATTTGATTTTTGTTTTTCTTGCAGTAGTTGGTGCAAATGTCCTCAAATAGATCTGTTCTTTCTGCTTGTGGTCATGTGCTCATTTATGCCTGCCCACAACATACCTTTAATATAGCCAATGACAGTTTTATTTTAGTTATAATCAATACTTATAAGTGATAGTTTTTACTCAGTGGCATCAAATAATGAGATCCACATAGCATGTGCTCAGAATGATGTTTTTTAAATGATCTATTCTTACAGGGTGTTATTAGTTGCAAGGTCTTTATGTGAAGGTAACAAAGTTGCAAGGTCTTTATGTGAAGGTGAAGAACCTCTTAACTGTACAGATTTTCGCAGAATGTCCAGATTTTTGCCTCATATTTTTGGTGTGTTCCTCCTAAAATCTGCACCTTTCTGGTAAATAGCTGAGGATTGAAGTAATTAAATAATGACAAATATTTGATTTTAAGACTCCACATCCTTCAAAAAATTCACGCTAATGCAAAACCTATTATTCTATCAACTTTCTAAGTTTGTAAGAGCAATATTTAAAATCTGTCCCTATATGTACTCCCATCATTTTAGGCTTTGCCCAGATTTTTTTTTATCTAAGAGGTTGAGAGGTACTATCTTTCTAACTAGTTTTGGAATATTGAAAGTACATAAGAACATGGTTACTCCCCCATTGAGACCAGTTGTTGCTGCAGGGGGTTCAAGACTGAACCATTTACATTATTATCAATAAATTTGGATTTTTTTGATGGAAATGATTGGGCCCTAAAAGATTCCTATCACTTTTTGAAGATACTGTCTTCTTGCTGCATTTATTTCTGAATTGATTTTTGTAAGAATTGATGTAATCAGTTTATTTGTTATTATTATTATTCCCCATGAAACATGATGTTAGGTAGTCCGATCTCGCCTTCATTTTTACATATAGGTTCGGAGCCGATCCATGTCTCCGACTCGGCTGATTTACAAGCTGGAAGACTTCTGGTTGGCTCGTGGCTAAGCAGGTATCCCATGGTGCACCAGTACAATCCCCAGATCTTGTTTGCCGCGTCGACAAGTTCAGTTGTGCTTCTCTTGGCTCTGGCTAAGTTTTTAAAATTCTTATATTCTGTCATATTCAATGCCTTATTAGAACCTGTATTGTATATTTAGTATTGCTAATATATTAGGCAGTTGTATTGCTTGCCCTTTTTGAGTGCAACTTAGTTTACTAGTTTTTTTGGTATCCTGCGTGCCAATTAGTTTTAGGCGCCGTTGCGCATTTTTTGATTATTAGGTAGAGTTTTTGGCGGTTTTCCGCTCTTAGTCAACAGGGGCTCCTATTGTCTTGTCTGTTATTTTGACCTTTTTTGGTCACCGTTGGCAGTTTCTGCTATTTTGACATTGTTTGTTTTGGCAGGGATCCGCTTGTGAATTTACCAGGATTGCAAGTATACTACCTGTTTTTTCTTAGGAATATAGCCATTTATTGTGTCATTTACATTTTTTCTTGTGTGCATGGGCTTTCCTTTCTGGTCTGTTTAAGTTAGAAGACCTACTTTCACTACACCGGGCTAGGCCCATTTAAGTTAGAGGACTTAGTCCTCGTGTAACTCCTTTAGCTAGCTTTCGCTACATCGGGCTAGGCCCGTTTAAGTTAGAGGACCTAGTCCTTGTGTAACTCCTTCTTAGGGCTAGGCCTGTTTTAGTTTGAGGACCTAGTCCTCCTCCTTTTTCTCTTTTTCAATCTCTCTGGGGTGTGTGTGTGTGTGTGTGTGTGTGTAAGTAATATGTCTAAGGACAGTAAGGAGCATAAACCCTTGAGTTTCAAAAAGTGCATGAAATGCTCCCAAAAATGTCCTTAACGGATGGCCATAGTAGCTGCGTCTACTGCGTAGGGGCCATCCACTTACAGGAGTCATGTTTGTTCTGCCATGCTTTCTCTCCTAGAGTGTTACCGTAGAGAAAGAACAAACTCATACTCAAGGGTCTATTGAAACCATGCTTTGAGGAAGCACTATCCAGTTCTTCGGCTTCCTGTAAGTGTGGGAAATCAAAATCCTCAAAAAGGCCTTCTCCGGCACAGGCTGGTGTCTCGGAGCCACCTCCTAAACAGTCAAAACAATCTACATCTGCCTCCTTGACTCCTCAGCCTTCAGAGCTGAAGGAGAGCATCATTGTGGTATCAGAGTTGGTTACAGGTGTTTCGGAACCGATCTTTGAATTTGATACAGCAGTTGACTCTGCTACTCGGAGCCAGTCTGTAAGCTCCCTACCGGTTTCCGTAACAATTAAGTCTCCAGTGCCCCCCAGGTCAAGATCCCCAACTATGTCTTCCAGGAGCCTTTCAGAAGAAGATGTGGAGAGGGTAGTGCTGAGACTCCTGAAGTCATCTGCCTTACCAAAATTATTGTTGACTCCAACCCAGTTGGCTCCGGAGCCACTTGGCCCAGCTTTGCCCTTATCTGCTATTCCTCCTCCGAGCCATACTGGCCTTTCGGAGCCGGAGTGCTTGGTGCCAACGGAGGAAATGCAGGCTCCAACTCACCTTGTTGCTGCCTTGGAGCCGGGTTCGGCTCCGACACGCTTGGTGCCATCCGTCGTGTCCAGGGGCCGAAGCTCTCCTGTCAGAACTGACAGGGAGGGTTGGAATCGATCTTCGGTTCCAAGCCTTCCTCTTGGTGATTTGGCCAGGGTGAGCCCGGACCCTGCATCTATCTTGGAGCCGACCGCTCTGGCTCCAGCATCGACCCACATCTCTTTGGAGCGAGGGAGGTCTTCAGAGCCAGAGAGGTCGACGTTTGAGATGATGAGCGTGTTGTCTCATTCTCCAGCCCCTACCAGTGGCACCAGCACTCTTCCCCCGAGAGCACCCACTTCAGTCTCAGCCCCTGCTCTCTCTGGAAACAACAGAGACCTGCAGTCTCAGGAGCCATCGGCAGGTGGCCCCCACTTTTCCGAGGCTTCCCCGGAATGTCCTTCCGAGGAGCCTCCCCGGAAGAGGTTATGTAAGAGGAAATATATTGACTCCCAGGATGAGTCTTTGACATCGGACACTGACCTCGAGGAGTCGGAAGGGTCCCCCAAGTCGTCCTCTGATGTCTCCTTTGTGGACATTTTAGAGATCCTTAGGCAGAGGTGCGACTGGCCCACTGTTAACCCTTCTGATGAGGAGTCGGTGCACCTGAAGGCTTTCGGGTCTCAACCTTCTGCCTCTTGGGTGTCTCCACCCTTTGATGAACTGATGGATCTAGTTAGTCGAAAGGTGTGGGATACTCCTGACACCGTGGAGCCAGTCCCCAGGAGACCAAATGAGTTCTTGTCTGCCCCTCCTGGTAAAGAGTTCTTGTCCAAGGGCGTTCCCATAGATGCCATGGTGGTGGAGGCGGCCACGAAGAAGGAGTTAGCGGAGACTTCATCTGTTCATCCGACAAACAAGGAGTCTCGACAGATGGACAGATTTGGGAAGCATATTTTCAGTTAAGTGGCCTTTACCCTTCGATCGCCGAACTATCTCACGCACTTCATAAGGTTGCAGAGGGATCTCCTCAAGGTGTTAGGAGATTCCATACAAGGTGTGTGTACTGAGGGAGTTCCTGACAAGATTTCTACTCAGTTGTCCACCTTAAATTATGTGATTATCTCTTCCATGCAACTTATCTCCTGTGCTGTGGATGGGGCGAGTAGAGCATTACTTTCACCAACTCCCCATTTAATGGTTCCTCATTGTTTGGTTCCAAGGTGAAGGATACACTCACACGGTGTGAACAAAAAGGAAAGATGCTTTCTGCCGTGGGAGTGCATTTTACTGTCCCTTCCAGACCATACCCCAAGGGTCAAAGGGGCAGTAAAATGTGGTTCAAGAAGTCCCAGAGGGTCTTTTCTGACACACAGGGTGAATCCTCCTTCAGAGGCAGAGGAGGAGGAAATGGCAGATGTTGCCCTAGAGGCAGGGGTGGTCCGCAATACCAACAAGGCCATGATTCCTTTCGAGGACAGCCTTATCAGTGCTCCTGATGTGGAGCCTGACTGTGCTTCTCTGGGGCTAGTCAGGGGTCGCATTTCTTTGTACCAAGAAGCCTGGCTAAATATCACCCAAGACAAGTGGGTACAAAGAGTTGTTACCAGAGGCTATATCATACCCTTTTCCCTATCACCATTTGTTCCCAAAAGGATCCCAGGTGTACCACTCAATCAGGGATCAGGCAACTGTGGAGATCAACAAGTTGCTCTTAAAAAGAGTCATCCAGCCGTCCCAGCAGACCAGATAGGACCCGGAACTTACTCCAGGTTCTTTTTAGTTCCAAAACGAACCGGAGATTGGAGGCCAGTATTGGACCTCAGCAGATTGAACGAATCAGTGAAGAAGGACACGTTTCGGATGATAACACTGCAGTCTATACTCCTGTTGTTAGGGAAAGACTTTTGGATGTGCTCTCTGGATCTTCAGGACGTCTACTACCACATAAAAATGGACAAGACATCCAGAAGCAATCTACGCTTCTGGCTGGGAGTCTGTCACTATCAGTTTCGCTCTCTGCCCTTTGGTCTCACCACAGCCCCCAGGGTGTTCACCAAATGCATGGCAGTAGTGACAGCTCACTTGAGACGTCAGGGATTCCAGGTATTTCTGTATTTGGACGACTGGCTCCTGACTGCCCCCACCAGGCATCTACTCCTCCAAAACAGGGATGCCACGATTCAACTCTGTGCTCAGTTAGGGATCTCCATAAATTGGAAAAAATCTGTATTATTGCCCTCTCAATCTGTGAGTTTTATAGGCTCAGAGGTAGACACAGTAAACATGACAGCTCGTCTCCTTGCCGAAAGGACACAGAACTTAATCTCCCAAATTCAACGTTGTCTCCCGTTGCGAAAAGTCAAAGCAAAGTGGGTTCTTCAGCTCCTCGGGACTATGGCTTCCACAATTCTATTGGTACCATTAGCCAGGTTGCACATGAGAATTCTCCAGTGGCTTCTGTCTTCCCAATGGTCCTTCCTGCCTCTCCCACTGAGTCATCCTATCCTGTTGACGGAATCATGCAAGAAGGACCTTTGTTGGTGGATAGCTCCCAATCAACTGATCACAGGTGCCCCCTTTGTTCCGGCCCAACCCGTTGCCACTGTGACCATGGATGCCTTCTAGATCTGGTGGGGGGGGGGCATTATCTCGGCAGGACTGTCCAAGGCACATAGCAAGAACACGAGGCTCATCTGCATATCAGTGTTCTGGAGATGAGGGTGGTGCTTCTGGCGTTGCAGGCACTTCAAGACCTTCTTCCTGTAGGGACAATTGTGATACAATCAAACAACATGTCAGTGGTTTGGTATATCAACAAACAGGGTGGTACCAGATCTTACCCACTCTGTCGAGAGGCCATGCGTGTTTGGGAATGGGCGATTTCTTCTCAGCGCTTTCTGGTTGCAGCGCACATTCCAGAGATGACCAATGTGATAGTCGACAAGCTCAGCCGGGCAATCCTAATGCCTCATGAGTGGTCTCTGAAATGGGAAACAGTGGATCAGATTTTCCGGAAATGGGGACAGCCTTGCTGTGACCTTTTTGCCAGGCCAGTCAGTGCCAAATGCAGCAGCTATTTTTCCCTCATTCCCCCTCCGGGGAATCTCCCAGAGACACTCTGGCTCACGATTGGCCCATGGGACTTCTGTAGGCCTTTCCTCCAGTCCCTTTCATTTCCAAAGTGATTCAGAAAGCCAGTCGGCTGGAAAGCAAGTTGATCCTCATTGCTCCTTACTGGCCTCGTCAGGTCTGGTTCCCCTTCCTTGAGCCTCTCCTCCTGGACAATCTTTGGATTCTGGACTCCGCTCCAGATCTATTGACTCACATGCCAGGTTCGCTACACCCCTCAATCCACACCCTCAAATTGACAGCGTGGTTGCTCCAGTTCCATCCATAGTCAGGCATTATGATATATCATCCTCAGTGTCACATATTCTTATGTCCTCCCATAAATCTTCAGCTAGGAGGCTGTATGCCAGTAAATGGAAAGATTTTCTATTTTGGCGCAGAAAATGAATGTAGATCCATGCACTGCTTCTATCCCTGTGATTCTGGATTTTCTTTGAGCTTTTTCAGCAAGGATCTGCCGCTGCCACTATCAGAGTCCAATTGGTGGAGATTTCTCATTTTCACTTAGGTTTTCCAGATATCAATTTAATGTCTCATAAGCTGTGCAAGACCTTCTTGAAAGGGGCCACTTTATTGAGACCACCTCTGCAAGAACCATTGGCTTCTTGGGATTTAAATTTTGTATTGTATAAATTGACGTCTCCCCCTTTGAACCCTCCCACTCATCTTCTCTAAAATTTTTGTCTTGGAAAACCTTGTTTTTGGTAGCCATCACATCAGCTAGACAGGTATTGGAGTTATAGGCCTTGTCTGTTAAGCCACCGTATTTGATTTTTCACAAAGACAGGGTGTCATTACGTACTAATCCCTCCTTTGTTCCCAAAGTTTGTTCTAATGCTACCTTAAACCAAACAGTAGAACTCCCCGTTTTCTTCCCTAACCACTGTAATGCAGCTGAGTACCGTTTTCATAAGCTAGACGTTCATAGTCAATTACGTTTTTATCTACAGCGGACTAAGGCTTTCAGGAAATCAGATCAATTATTCATTTCCTTTTCTGATTCTAGATTGGGCTTACCAGTTTCTAAAGTGACACTATCTAATTGGATTTTCAGTTGTATAGCCTTTATCTATAGCTCGGAGGGCAAATTTTTACCTACAGGATCAAGGCTCATTCTACCAGGTCGCTGTCTACCTCTGCAGCCTTTCAAGCCAGGGTGCCACTTGATAATATGTGTGCAGCAGCTATGTGGGCTACCCCTCACACTTTTATTACACATTACAAATTGGATTTGGCATCCGGGGTAGAGCATCCTTTGGCTCCATGGTGCTCAAGAGTATTTTCCAATGAGCCACCCAAGAATAAGGCACTAGGGATGCTGTCCCATATGTAAAAATGAAGGTGAGATCGAACTACCTAACATAAAGAAGTTATGTACTCACCATAACGTTCCATGTTGGTAGCCCATTTCACCCTTCATTTTTACCAACCTGCCCTCCTGCCCCCATCCTGGAAGAGCTGGAAGTAATAATTGAATTGCCCTTGGCTGGAGACCCTTTAGTATTGGTTGTTTTTATGGTTGTTATTCTAGTGAGCAGCAAACAAGATCTGGGGATTGTACTGGTGCACCATGGGATACTTGCTTAGCCACGAGCCAACCAGAAGTCTTCCAACTTGTAAATCGGCCGAGTCAAAGCCGAGGATCGGCTCCGAACCCATATGTAAAAATGAAGGGTGAGATGGACTACCAACATGGAACGTTATGGTGAGTACATAACTTCTTTTTTATCATGGTTCATGGAGTATGTTTCTATTTTATATTTTTATTCTTTGACATTTTTATTTTATGGTCAGGCAACAAAGATGAACTTGATGGATTTATTGCCATATCTTTCATCTACAACAGTTTAAATATAGTAAGGGTACCGATTCCATCGATTACCTGGATGTGAAAAATTATAAGGACCAGGGACAAGGCTGTTTTCAGTCTATTATATATAGGAAACCATCCTTTTCTAATGCTTGTCTACACTTTGGTGGCTGTCACCCCTGTAGACAGAAGGTACGCTTGGTTAAAGGCCAAATGTGGTGGTTGTCTAGGCTTATCATTGATAATTGTCTCTTTCTTATTGAGCTTAATAAGTTAATGGAGTTGTTATTGGAGTAGGACTACCGTAAGAATATTTTAATAAATGTAGTGCATGAAATTTTAGAAGGGAGAAAGAGTAGATTTGTACCCAATTTAAATTATAGTGATTTCATTCTCCTTTAGAAAGGTTAATTCTGATAAGTTTCAGTATATGTTTTTTTGTTATTCTGCTGATGTTAATTCAGTTAAGAAAATTATTTAAAAAATATTATTTTTAACACTGATTTACTACATAGAACCAAATATTAAACAAATTATGTAAACAAATATTAAATAAAATCAACAAAAGAGAGAGAAAAGTGAAAAATTGCGGATGTTGCAAATTTTGCAAATATATTCATGATGGCACTAGTGTGTATCCAAGGTTATTGCTTGTCTTCATACTTTTGATTGTCATACAATAAGTATGATCTATCTTGTTTCCTGTCTTGAAATTTTTTTTTATGTATGTAAGACTGGGAGACTACTACAGTGTAGAATCTATTAACATATTTATGACATAGAAAAAAATATTTCAGTAACATAGCATTCAAGCTACCTGTTGTACAGTTTTAAAACGGTTTTTATTTTAATTTAGACAAAGAAGAGAAAGGTATTAGAGGGGATTCTTGAGAAACAAAGCTTGAATATAAAGAATTGTTGTGGCAACTGTCTGAATACTGTGCAGTTGCCAGGTTTGAATGAAAAAAAATCTAATTTTTAGCATTTTTATACTTTGAAAAGCAAAACTATAGTAATAACTTTTTAGTTTTGCTCGATTTGCTTCAGTTCTTTATGAGTCTGTTTTTTGAGGTCCGTTATCACCCCTATCCAAAATTCTGGAAAGATGTATACACTCAACTAATCAAATTTTTCAATGACCATTGCTTACTTTCTCCCAACACAGCATGGACTCCGGCCAAATCACAGCAACATGACTGCCCTCCTAAGCTTTACCAATATTGTTAATCAACACAGAAACAATGGTGACCTAATCTCATCTATTTTTCTTGACATATCTAAAGCCTTTGACACTGTTTTGAATAAAAAAATGTTATATGAACTAGTATCTCTTGGTATATACAAATTAGTTGTAACGTTGTTTCCTAGTTAGTTGTCATGTAGGCAACAGTTAAGTGGAATCAAGACCTCTCAAATTTCTTGCTAGTTACAGGTAGGATTTTCCAAGGTTCTTGGGTCTGTCCTTTTTCACATATTTATCAGCAAATTGCATACCGCTACTCAATAAGCAACCCTTATTCAACATGCAGATGATGCAGTCCTCATCTTCTCTACACAATCACTATATACCCTACAAGATGTCACTCAGCAGGCTTTCTTATCCAGAAAATCCTGGCTCACCAATGCACACCTATTCCTCAACTCCAAAAGGGCAAAACTAGTGTTCTTTACCTCCAAAAGTCTTATAGAACAAAAACACAAATTCCACCTAATGCCATCTGACAGCACAAAACTTGAATGTGTACCAGAAACAAAGCCACTCTGAGTCTTACTTGATGATAAAATTAAATATCATTAACACCTGCTCTTAGCCATCGAAAAGATCCACTAGAAACTAGGATCACTATACAGAGCAAAATATTTTCTCACAGAGTCTCCAAGAAAATCCATAGCTACTGTCTACCTACTAATATCCCTTCTGTATTTATCCACCATCTTTACAAATCTCCATACCACCCTCAAAACTAAACTCAATGCATGATACCATAAAATATCCATATTTACACCATATAACCCACAATAAAGTAGCCAGATTTGTACCATATACCCCACTAAAAACCCACCACCACATAGTCCTTAGAGATTTGTACTGGCTGGAGCCCCCCCCCCCCCCCCCCGCCACACTACCTTACACACTCACAACTCAAGATAGTCCGCAACTTAATTCATTTAAAATGTCCATCATTGAAAAATAAGCTCCAAACATACTCCAGTTTTAGACTAGTATGGTCAAGTAACAAATCTACACGTCCAAAACAAGCAACTTAGTAGGGGATTCCCACCAAGTCACTAAAAATTGGATCTCTATCTTGCTGCAAATAAAACAGACAAGACACATACTTTCAAGCTACTACTAAAATAATATCTAAGCAAAAATTAACTCTTCTACTGCTAGGCTCCTAGCTAGAATGAATTCTTTTGGCCACACCTTCTGCCTTTTTTCTTAATGTATGTTTTTCTATTTCTCCCTTTTTCTCCATCGGGCCAGAAAGATACTAAGCCACAGGGAGTAAATTTGTTTACATAAATTATATCAATTACAAGCTGTAAGTAACAAGACTCGGTCTCTTCTTCTCTCTAATTAGATCAGCCACTGTCACGTCCTCTCGCAGTTTCATCACGCTCTCCTCATCTGTCCAAAACTAATAACTCCTTATAAACAGTCCAAGTACCTCCAACCTTTCTCTTTCTACTAATTACTTTACTTCTCAATCTTGAATGTAACAATACTTTCATAGTTGCTGTACTGCTAACATATCATACTATATTTCATTATTAGCCACCTACCCCGTGTAATATTTTCATAGTTAAGCTGCCTCTTCTTTTTATTATTTTAATTACTATATATTATAGATAATATTACAATATATTTTGCAGTGTTATACCTCTCTTTGCTATATACAAGTTGACTTCTAATGAATGTTCAATATTGTATATACCTATGCAAGGTATGTATATGCTGTTTCTTAATGATGTTTATGTAAGCTATTGTAAAGCTTTTTCTCTCATGTATGTACACTTACCTATATTTTGTATTCCTTCTCATACCATGTGACTGTATTTTAAGTATATTTCAAAACTGTTAATAAATGTGGAACTTTTCTCCTGGGCCTCCACTGAAAAGGGGTTTTATCCTAGTCGGACTTTCCTGGTAAACAAAAATTAATAAATAAGTAAATAGTAAATATAATATTGTAACTTATTGTCTGTATTTGCTTTGTCGGTCCATCATGTGACTAAGTCAGATATTTTATCACCTGATGATTTTACTAAGTCATTGCATACTTATTGACTGGTTACTATGAATTTGTTCTGAGGAAGTTCTTTGTATGAGTTGGACAGAAGTGCTTAACTTTATGTAATAACAACTCCGATGTTCATCGTGTTTCACTGTTGCAGTCATTACTCTTGGGTTATCCTGCTGGCAGGCTACCCGCAGTCGGCCTGAATTCGAAAGTCTAGGTCTGGCGTCTGTTGCTGTCGCCTCTTCCCTGACGTCAGTGCGCCAGGGGTATAAAAGATGCAGCTGACGCCATTTTCTTCAGTCTTTCTTGCCGTGCGGTGCCCAAAGCAAAAGCAGTTCGCAAGTGCCGGTCGGCCGACTCCTGAGATTTTCACATCCGAATTTCAGAACCAAAGTCTTCGTTAAAGCTAAGTACCCTGTTGGGAAAACTTTTTTCTTGCTCCAGACCGATGTCAGAAAAAGTTAACAATTGTATTTCTTGTGGGAAGCAAATACCTCATAAGGATTTTCACTCTTACTGTATTCCTTGCCTAGGCCCTGATCACAACGTTGCTAGCTGTCGGTTTTGTGCTAGATTTAACCAATGCACTATTAAGCGTCAGTTCGATTTTGCATTTCATTACTTTTCCAAAGATTTAATTATATAATGCCGTCGGAACAGCTGACGACTGGAGTTTACAAAAAATGCAAGGAAAAGGATAGGCATCCGAGGTCCAAAACTGACGACGAGGCCTCCTTTAGGCCAGTCGCCAGTTTGCCGGTTCTCAGTGAGGTGCTTTTGCAGCCCCTGGCGCCCACTACCTCAGAGCCACAGGCCACTTCCGACTCCCACATGGAGCCGACTGGGCCTCTGGATACTCAAGGTATTGGACACTCGGAAATCACTCCCTCAGATGGGTCCGGAGCCGCTGAGCAGGCATCGGCTTCTGAGGATGTCTTCAGACCTACACAACTATATGTTAAGCCATCTTCAGCTTCAAAGACAAAGACTAAAACAGCTCTAAAGACAAAGAAACAAGTACAGCATTCTCCTACTCAGACTTCCATGCCTAAAAAACAGATGCTTAAAATGGCCGAAGACCTAATTACTTTGATCAGGGGTTCCCATCCCCCTCCTGATAAGAGACAGAATATGATTCTTCTGATCAGGTTTCTATTTCCTCTGATTCCTCTTCTGAACAGGATTATTCCATGCTTCCCTATGAGGACTCTGATGCTGAAGAATCCATTCCTTCAGCCTCTCCTCCTGAAGATTATTCTTTTGGGGAAACCCTGCATACCATGAGGGAGCATTTCCACTGGGAGAGCCAAGATTATTCTGAATCTAAGAAAAGGCTCAGAGACTTTCTGCTACTTTCTCAGCACAGACCCCTTGTTATTCCACCTGTTCTTGACATTGTAGATGATGTATTTTCAGAGTCCAGCCTGTCCCCTGACTCTTTACCCCCTGCACCTGCTAAGCCAGACAGATACTACAGGGTCCCGGATTCTCATAAATTCCTATATAAAAACCCCGCTGCTGACCCAGAAACTATATCTCAGGGTCCCAAAGGGGTCAAAGCTTCCACTGCAAAAAACCCTGTCCCCTCTGATAGGATTCTAGGGCTCTAGACAGATGGGGGAAAAAGTTTATACTTCTGCTACCTTGGCTGTAAGGGCTTTAAATTGTCAGTTTCATATGCTTAAATGTCAGCAATATTTAACGTCACTGCTTAAACAGAAATTGTTGACAAATACTGAATGTTCAGAGAACAAGGAAATGCAGGATTTGTTGCATGCAGCTGAATAAGTGGGAAAGCATACTTTGCATTGTGGTTATGATTCACTGGAGGCCTCTTGCAGGGCCGCTGTTACAGATTCTGTTATTAGAAGGCATGCTTGGTTAAAGGAACAGAATCTGCCTGATCATGTTAAAGCAAAATTATTAGATGCTCCATTACAGCACGATACTTTGTTTGGTACTAAAGCAGAAGAGGTGTTGAAAAAAATGGAGGATAAAGCAAAATCCATGCAGTCAGTTAAGGATTTCTTACAGGTACAGCCACCCAGATTTAGCAGGAATTGGCCTTCTAAAAATTGGTCCTTTCCAGTGTCAGACAGACCACAAAGAGGCAGATACAGGCGTCCCAGAGGCAGATCTCAGCCCCAAGGCTCATACAGGCCTAAACAATGGGGTGCTCCTACCTCCAAAAGTGGAGAAGACAAATCACAACCTTACAGGAAACAGTCCCAATGACTTTCCTCTGCCAGATCCAAGCACTTTTCTTTTGGCAGCCCCCTTGGGGGTGAAACTAGCACTTTTTTCATCAAATTGGAAAATGGTTACCAAAGACAAATGGGTCTTGAACATAGTGTAAAGAACAAGGCAGGAAACCACTGGATAAACACTTTATATAAGTAAAGCTTTCGGATACAATCCTTTCTCAATACAAAACAATGCATAGAACCAGCTCTTTATATATAGGTCCAAATATATCACATGACATGCAGCCAAAATCACATGATATGTCATCCAAATCACAAAAACATTTTAAAGAAGCATTTAAAAAAAAAAAAAAAAAAAAAAAAACTTTTTTAAAAAACTTTAATAAAACTTTAAAAAAAATATATATTTAGATAAAACTTCAGGCTAAGAGAGATTAGCTCTACTTAATTTAACTAAAATAGGTTTGAGACTGACTTGGCTATTCAAGCCTGGTTTTGAATCACTCATAAGTCTCAAGATCCATTCATATTCTTTAATTTCTAAGTGATTATTTACACCTAGGGGAGGGGGCCTAAATAATCACTTAGAAATTAAAGAATATTTTTTTTTTTTTTTTTTTTTTTTTTTTTTTAAATGTTTCTTTAAAATGTTTTTGTGATTTGGATGACATATCATGTGATTTTGGCTGCATGTCATGTGATATATTGACCTATATAAAGAGCTGGTTCTATGCATTGTTTTGTATTGAGAAAGGATTGTATCCGAAAGCTTTACTTATATAAAGTGTTTATCCAGTGGTTTCCTGCCTTGTTCTTTGCATTTTGGTTCCTGGCGTTTATTTTCTTCAATTTCTTGAACATGGAGTCCCAAGGCTGCAGGTTCCATTTTCACACCCTACCAAGGTCAAAAGGTATGCCAGACCTGCCACACAATCAGTGAGCAGAGGCACAAAAGCAAATTACAGCCCTCATGAACATGAGGGCCATTCAACAAGTACCACAACAAGAGCAGGGGCAAGGATTTTACTCGATATTTTTCTTAGTGTCCAGAAAGGACAAAACCTGGAGACCAATACTGGACCTGTCTGTACAAAATACGTTTCTGTAAGTTCCAAAATTGAAGATGTTGACTCTACAGCAGCTACTGCCCATGCTGGGCAAGAAGGCTTGACTCGTAACTTTGGACCTAAAAGAGGCTTACCTGCATGTCCCAATCAGACAATCTTGCAGAAGATACCTCAGATTCATAGCTGGCTCAATGCACTACCAAATGTCCTTCAAGGATGCATCTGCAGTCCTTAGAAATGGGTAGTCCTGTTGTCAGGCAGCCCTTCGGTCGGCCGGATTCCAAAGTCTGGGTCTGGCTTCGGCTGGTGTCGCGCTTCACCCGATGTCATAGCTGCAGTTCTTCGGGTATAAAGGCATCAGCCAACGCCATTTTCCTCAGTCTTTCTTGCCGCGTGGCGCCCGAAGCAGAAGCTGTTCGCAAGTGCCGGTCGATCAGAACCAGAGATTACTACTACCGAATACTACTTCGAGGACATCTAAAAAGCTAAGTACCCCGTTGGGGACTCTTTCTTGCCTCAGCCGATGTCAGAAAAAGTGAATAACTGTTTAACTTGTGGGAAACAAATACCTCATAAAGATTTCCACTCTTACTGCTTACCTTGTTTAGGCCCAGATCACGACGTAGCAGCTTGTCTAGCCTGTGCTTCTTTTAACCGACGGACGCTTAGACGTCGGTCGGAATTTGCAGAGCAGTTTTTCGGCTCTGATTTTGCTTATATCATGCCGTCAGATCCTCCGACTTCACAAATAACCAAAAAACGCAGGGAAAAGGACCGACACTCGCGGTCCGCTGTTTCGGCCGAAACCGCGGTTAAGCCAACCACGAGTGTCTCGGTTTCGGCTGAAACCGAGCAAGCGGTTCTTCCCCAAGGCGAAAACATGCCTTCTACCGAGGCCTCTTCTAACCTGGTGGAATCGGCTTCTGAAATCCAACCTGCAGTTGCGGTTTCTCAGGAATTATCAGACACTATTCCCTTGGATATTTCAACCCCTGCACGTGGAGCTGCTAGGCCTCCTGCAGCCATGTCTATTAAGGCCTTTGCCAGGGCTAAAGCAGCTAAAGCTTCAAAAACTGTGCCTGTCAAGCCCCCCTCTCACAGGCCCAGTACCAGTTCCCATATGCTTTCTTTGGCAGAGGATCTCATCTCTTTAATTCGTGGATCCCAGCCTCATCCAGACAGGACCACTCATCCACCTCCTGAGAAGAGGCCTAGAGCAGAGCCCCCAGAGCCAGTATCCACAGATGATTCCTCTGATGACTCAGAACATACAGACCCTCCTGAGGCTCCTTATTCTCCTTACGAAGACTCTGATGCTGAAGAGTCCATACCTTCAGCCTCTCCACCTGAGGAATTTTCCTTTGGGGAAACCTTGCATGCTATGAGGGAACAATTTCAGTGGCAGGGCCAAGATTTCTCAGACTCCAGAAAAAGGCTTAGAACCTTTCTACATTTACCACAGCATAGGCCTTTAGCTATACCTCCAGTTCTTTCTGTTGTAGATGATGCATTTAATGATGCTTGCACTGCTCCTGATTCATTACCTCCGGCCCCTGCTAAGCCCGATAGATTCTACAGGGTCCCGGACACTCATCACCATTTATACAAGGCTCCTTTTGCAGATCCAGAGACTATCTCCCAGGGCCCTAAGGCTGTAGCAACTACATCTGCTAAAAACCCCCTCCCCTCTGAAAGGGAATCCAGGTCCTTAGAGATGGGGTATAAAAGTTTACACTTCTGCTACTCTGTCAGCTAGGGCTTTGAACTGTCAATTTCATATGATTCAATATCAAGAGTTTATGCTAGACCAGTTAACTAAAAAGCTGTCCTCTGAAGAATCTTTAGATAAGAAATATGTTCAGGAAATGGTACATAACATACAGCAGGTTAGTAACCATTCTTTAAAATGTGGCTATGATGCACTGGAGGCTTCCTTTAGATCAGCCATGACTGGCACAGTTATCAGGAGACATGCATGGTTGAAAGAGCAGGCATTACCAGACCATGTCAAATCAAAGATTTTAGATGCACCCATGGACAAAGTCAATTTATTTGGTTCTCCTACACAGCAGGTACTGAAAAAGATGGAAGAGAAGGCGAAATCTGTACAAACAGTGAAAGATTTCTTACAGGTTCAACCTCCAAGGTTTAGCAGGAACTGGCCCTCCAAGAATTGGTCCTTTCCGGACTCCTCTAAGAGACAGAGAGGCAGGAATAGGCGTTCAAGAGGCAGAAACCAATCCAGGGGTGCCTACAGGGGACGCCAGTGGCAGGGTAACAACCAGCGAGGCACAGACGCAGCCACCACCACTACAACAACACAATCACAGTGACTTGGCTGTGGCACCGCCTACCAGGGAACAACTGGAAGCACCCTTAGGTGGAAAGCTAACCTTATTTTCAAAGAACTGGCATTGCATCACAAGGGAAAAATGGATTTTGCAAACTATAGACCAAGGTTACAGGTTCCATTTCCATACTCTACCAGGAAAGAGAGGAATGCCAAACCTACCACCTACTCAAAGGGCAGAAGCTCTAAAGCAAATATCTCAATTATTAAGAATGAGAGCTGTGGAAAAGGTACCATCTATGGAACAAGGAAAGGGATTTTACTCCAGACTTTTCCTGGTACCAAGAAAAGAGAGCAAATGGAGGCCTATTCTCGACCTGTCCGCTTTAAACACATTCCTCATTGTTCCAAAATTCAAAATGCTGACCCTACAGCAGCTTCTTCCCATGCTGGGCAAGGAGTCTTGGCTGGTAACTCTAGATCTCAAGGGGGCATACCTGCACGTCCCCATATGACCAAATTGCAGAAGATACCTCAGATTTCTTGCAGGATCAGAGCATTATCAATTCTCAGCATTGCCCTTTGGCTTATCTACTGCGCCCAGAGTGTTCACGAAATGCCTGGCATCAGTAATTGCTCATTGCAGACTTCAGGGAATCCAAATTTACCCCTACCTGGACGACTGCCTGATACAAGCGGACAACAAAAGCAAGCTAACAGAAGACTTACAAAGAGTCATTTACCTGCTGCAAGCCCTGGGATATACAGACAATATAAAAAAGTCAAGGCTGATTCCATCCCAAAGAATAACCTTTCTGGGTGCAGAGCTGGACACATCAAAACAAATGGCATTCCTAACTGCAGAAAAGAAAGAGCAACTACCTCTCTACTTCTTGTCATTAACAAAGCAGAACCATCTAACTGCAAGAAAAGTACTGCAAGCCCTAGGCTTCATGGCATCCTGCATAATTCTGGTCCCTCATGCCAGACTGCATATGAGAAAGCTACAGTGGTACCTAAAGAATTTGTGGTCTCAACACAAGCACAGCCTAGAAACCAAAATTCCAATAATCCCATGCCTGAAGCAAGAGTTCCTATGGTGGGCTCAGGCCTGTCAATCAAACACAGGATTGCCCTTCTGCAACAGTCAACCAAGCCAAACCATCACGACCGACGCCTCAGACCTCGGTTGGGGGGCACACATGCTGGACAAGTGCATACAAGGCTTATGGACTCAAGACCAGCTGCGCCTGCACATAAATCTAAAGGAAATGCTGACAGTAAAATTGGCAATCCAGTCATTCAGACCATTTCTCCAAGAAGGTCAGTTGATGATAAGGACAGACAACGCCACAGTTATGTGGTACATCAACAAACAGGGAGGCACACATTCATACCCTCTATGCCGGCTGGCACTGGACCTATGGGATGTGGCTCTGAGCTACAACATTCAGTTACAAGCAATTTTTGTACCGGGAAAAGAAAACATTCTAGCAGACATATTAAGCAGAACTACCACGGATGCCCACGAATGGATGCTGCATCCGGACATCTTCAAAGCCATCACAAGAGAATGGGGATTACCACAAATAGACTTATTTGCATCCCCACTCAATCACCAGCTAAAGAAATTCTGCACAAGGACGTACCACCCACTTGCTTGGAAGGTGGACTCCCTATCTTTCAGTTGGAAAAACCTGACAGCATACGCATTCCCACCACTTCCTTTGATGCACAAGGTGCTTTTGAAGATCAAAGAGGAACGTCCAAGGATCATTCTGATAGCTCCAGACTGGCCAAGGCAACATTGGTACCCATTATTGAGGAGCATGTCCCGGGAACAAATATGGGCACTACCCCTGATCCCATTGCTGTTAACACAGAACAACTACAACATCCTGCATCCAAACCTGAAAACTCTGCAACTAACTGCCTGGAACATTACATAAGAACAATTAACCCAAATTTATCCCAAAGGGTTAAAGACATAATCCTTGAGGCTCGTAGACCTTCAACAAGAAAGAATTATGCAGCAAAATGGAAAAGATATCTCATTTGGAGTACTGCAAAGGGAGAAGATGTGGCACTGGTAAACATAGCCAGCATCCTGGAGTACTTGGCAGAGCTCTTCCATACAGGCCTGTCCTATTCTTCCATCAAGATACATGCATCAGCTATTTCAGCAGAATACAGCTTGGATCCTCCTGTCTTCTCACATCCTCTGCTCAGGCAGTTTCTGAGAGGAATTAAAAATGTAAAACCTCCCAGGAAACCACCATTGCCAGCATGGGACTTGAACTTTGTGCTAGAAAAATTGACACTTCCCCCCTTCGAACCAGCAGCAACAGCAGAATTACAATACTTATCCTGGAAGACTGCTTTCCTGCTGGCAATCACCTCAGTAAGAAGGGTCTCTGAACTACAGGCATTAATGGCAGTGCAACCCTTCCTGATCTTCCATCAAGATAGAGTGTCCATGAGAACAAATCCTACATTTATGCCTAAGGTGGTATCCAGAGTGTCTTTAAATCAGGCTATCCACCTACCTACATTCTTCCCCAACCCACAGAACAGGGGAGAAAGACTGTTGCATACCTTGGATGTACATAGACAATTACGCTACTACCTGGACAGGACCAAGTCCAATAGAATAACTGACCAGCTTCTGGTAGCATATGCAACAGGAAAGGAAGGAAAACCAATTTCAAAACAGACAATCTCCAAATGGATAGAAAATTACATTAGATTTTGTTACTCCTACCATGGAAAGAAAACTCCAGAGAACATCAGGCCTCACTCCACAAGGGCTACAGCCACTACCACAGCTTTCTTACGAGGAGTGGCTACCAAGGACATTATAGAGGCTGCTACTTGGACCTCCGTGCATACATTTGCCAAGCATTACAATTTACCTTTATACTCTAGATCCCGAGCAGGGTTTGCCACTGCTGTTTTGCAAGGGATCCTAACTACACCATAATCTCTCCTTTTTCCTCCTCCCCTAGTTTAGCTATGGTATTCTACCCATTTGTAAGGACTGCAGATGCATCCTTGAAGGACATAGTACAGTTTTGTACCTACCATAAATGTAGATGTCCGATAGGAATGCATCTGCAGTCAGGATTACCCACCCACCTTCCCTCTGTGGTACTCCTAGGGTATTTGCCATCCTTCAGCTAGCTTGGGGATCTATTATGGTGTATTTGTTTGTATATATGTACATACATGCTTATTTTATGTGTTTGCTCTCTACTATTTGGAAACATTGGCATTTATCCAAATTTAGCCATCCAAGAGGGCACCTGGCATCTGGGGCAAGAAACACTGAGGAAAATGGCGTCGGCTGATGCCTTTATACCCGAAGAACTGCAGCTATGACGTCGGGTGAAGCGACACCAGCGGCCAGACCCAGACTTTGGAATCCGGCCGACCGAAGGGCTGCCTGACGACAGGACTACCCATTTGTAAGGACTGCAGATGCATTCCTATCGGACATCTACATTTATGGTAGGTACAAAACTGTACTTTCTCTGCACTGCCCTTTGGCTTATCTGCTGCGACCAGGGTCTTCACAAAATGCCTGGCACCAGTAATTGTGTTTTGCAGACAAAGAGAAATTCAAATATAGCCCTACTTGGATGACTGCCTTATTCAAGCAGAGAACAAAGACATTCTTCTAAAGCATCTGGCATTTGTAAAAAGATTACTAATTGGCCTAGGGTACACAGTAAACGAAAAGAAATCAAAACTAGTGCCCTCTCAAGAGATAATATTCCTGGGTGCAAGCTTAAATACAACTGCCCAGATGGCTTATCTCATGCCAGACACACAAAAGCAACTGACTTCTTACTTCAAAAAATTGGCAACAAAGACCCACTTATCTGCAAGGAAAATCCTGTAGGCGTTGGGTTTCATGGCATCCTGCATTCTACTAATTCCATAATGCCAGGCTGCATATGAGGAAACTACAGTGGTATCTAAAAAGTGTTTGGACTCCGCATTGCCACAGCCTGGAGACAGTCATTGCACTCATTCCTTGCCTGCAACAGCAGTTTCGATGGTGGGCAGAGGCCCATCACCACAACAAGGGTCTGTCATTCAGTTTACCCACAGCCAGACAGACACTGACAATGGATGCATCAGATTATGCCTGGGGGGCCCATATGTCAGAAAAATGTATTCAGGGCTCATGGCCTGCAAGCCAGATGCATCTTCACATCAATCAAAAAGAGATGCTAGCTGTACAAAATGCCCTGTCAACCTTAAAGGATCTACTTCATCCAGGACAGCTACTGATAAAAACAGACAATACTACGGTCATGTGGTACATAAACAAGCAGGGAGGTACACATTCCTACCCACTCTGCAAACAAGCAATGACCTTATGGGACACAGCATTGACTTATCAAGTTCACCTGCAAGCACAATTCCTGCCAGGAAAAACAAATACTCTGGCAGACGAACTAAGCAGAAACCTCATGGATACCCACGAATGGAAACTGGATCCACAAGTCTTTAGCATGATAACAAGGAAATGGGAATGCCCAGACATAGATCTATTTGCCTCCCCTCACAACTGCCAATTGCAGAAATTGTGCACAAGGATTTATCACAAGCAAGCATGGAGCGTGGACTCCCTATCCTTCAGCTGGAAAAATCTAACAGTATATGCCTTTCCTCCACTGCCTCTCCTTCCCAGGGTACTCCTAAAGGTCAGACAAGAAAAGCCAAAAATGATACTGATTGCACCAGACTGGCCACGCCAGCACTGGTACCCAATCCTAAAGAGCTTGTCTCAAGGTCCAGCATGGATATTGCCTCAGACTTCTCACTTGCTGACCCACCAAAACAATCGGATCCTGCACAGCCAACTCAGGACCTTAAATCTGGCAGCATGGCAGATAATGTAGCCATTCAGAACACTCTTCTTTCAAAAGCTGTTATGGATGTTATCTTGGAGGCCAGGAGGCCCAGTACCAGAAAATCTTATGCAGAAAAATGGAAGAGATTATGTGCTTGGAACCAGGAACAAGGCATTGACACGTGTGTACCAAATATCCCTCAGAATTTACAATACCTAACTGAGATGCTGAACAAAGGCCTTTCTTTCTCATCGATTAAGATTCATGCCTCTGCCATTTCAGCCCATTACAATACGGAACCACCTATCTTTTCTCAACCTTTAATAAGGCAGTACCTCAGAGGGGCCAAAAACATTAGGCCTCCAAGGAGAGCACCTATTCCGGCATGGGACCTCAATTATGTTTTGGAAAAGCTCACACTGCCTCCTTTTGAGCCAGCCTCAACAGCGGATATAAAATTCTTATCCTGGAAAACAGCTCTGCTCCTAGCAATAACCTCTGCAAGACGAGTCTCAGAGTTACAAGCACTCATGGCTGTGGAACCTTTTATCATTTTTCATCCGGACAGGGTTTCTCTAAGGACATACCCAACATTTATGCCTAAGGTGGTGTCCGGTGTGGCCCTCAACCAAATCATTCACTTGTCTACCTTTTATCCAAACCCACAGAACAAGGGTGAGAAAATTCTGCATTCTTTGGACATTCACAGACAGTTACGGTTATACTTGGACAGAACTAAAGCTTTCAGAAAGACTGAGCAACCTTTAGTGTCATATGCTGCAGGATCGCAAGGAAAGGCTATCTCAAAACAGACTATTTCTAAATGGATAGGCCATTGCATCCGTTTCTGCTATTTTCAGCATGGCAAATCAGTGCCTAAGGGCATTAGGCCTCATTCTACCAGAGCAGTAGCCACTTCAGCAGCCTTCCTCAGAGGAGTACCAACCAAAGACATCTTAGAGTCTGCAACTTGGAGCTCAGTGCACACTTTCACAAAGCACTACCACTTACCTCTTTACTCTAAATCCAGAGTAGGCTTTGCCACTGCAGTTCTGCAGGGCCTCATAGCCTCTCCTAATCCTATTTAGCCCCAGCCACCCATCCTCAGCTTTGAGATTCAACCCAAGAGTAATGACTGCAACAGTGACACACAGTGAACATAGTACAGTTGTGTACCTACCATAAATGTAGATGTTCGAGTGTATTCACTGTTGCAGTCCAGGTTACCCACCCACCATCCCCCTTTTCTTTGCTGGGACCTATCTGCACTTCTCTATCCTATGCAACCTATTTGGTCTGTTTGCTTGTAGATGAAGGAAATGTTATTTTTGTGCATGCATACTTATTGGCATATTTTTTCAGCCTACCAATTTGGGGACACCTGTCATCTGGGGCAAGAAAAACTGAAGAAAATGGCGTCGGCTGCATCTTTTATACCCCTGGCACACTGACGTCAGGGAAGAGGCGACAGCAACTGACGCCGGACCTAGACTTTGGAATTCAGGACGACTGCGGGTAGCCTGCCAGCAGGATAACCCAAGAGTAATGACTGCAACAGTGAATACACTTGAACATCTATATTTATGGTAGGTACACAACTGTACTTTTTTTGGCATTTGTTGGCTTTTATTTGTTTACTAGTTTCATTTATTGTCAGCATCTCTGTGGAGAACTTTTGTGTTATGTTTGAAGATGGGTAAAAAAGATGACATGTGAAGTTCTCTAGTTTCTCAGTCTAAAAGAAGGCATAATGTTGTATATTTTGCTGTCATCTATGCATCGTCACCTCAGAGCATATATAACTCTGTGAATTTTGCAGTCTGCTGCCTAACCAAGGCAAATTCATCAGCTAGACAGAAACAACATAACTAACTATAGATGACTGACTCAGTAAATGAAATTAATTGAAGCACTCTATTGCCTAAATGTATTTTACACTTTTTTGTGACTTTAATTGTGTTTAGAGGAGAGTAGTGTTATTTTTGCTTCCTTGAATCATGTTTTTGCTTCTTTGAATCATTTTTGTTTTATTTATCTTTTTATGTTCTCTAATAATTGCCAGGTTCAACTGCTTGTTTTATCTACTGTTTAGACTCTAAGGAAGTACTGGAAGCAGTGGACACTGGCATAATGATATATTTATTATCTTATTTTCAATAATTCTTCCCTTTCTCATTTCATTACCACTTTTGAGGCACTGGGCATTCTTTACCTTTGCCTTTCTTTCCTAGATGCTGAGAATTCACTGGTGTCAGTGTCATGTTTCAGTCATATAAAATTGTACCTCTTGTAACACACACAATCTCTTCTGATATAAGCATGCTTTTGTTTCATTTTTCCTATTTTTTCTGGCATTTTCACTATTTAATTCATTATGTTTCATCTGACAGCCAGACTTAAAAATCGGGGGGGAGAGGGGGTCAGTACTCACTGTTACTACTTTGATCTGATTGGCTGTTAGTAGACACTGTAATTTCCAAGATGCTGTCTTGCACCAACTAGCTTTAATTTTTTAAAAATATATCATCATTTGTATGTTAAAGTCCCATAGTCATGAGTGTGAATGTTGTACACTAAAGTCAATTATTGTAGGTATATGTAACTACTGTTTTGTCTCTGTATAAATCTGCCATACAAATGTAATAATGTAATCATGCTTTATTGGACATCTTACACAATGCTGTGTTGTGTAAATTTATTTCTTCCATTTATAGATGTTGATGCTCTGCTGCCACAAGAATCCACACTTCTTGCATCAAATAGTGATTCATTTTCAGGATATGCTGAAGAGTTCCGTAAAGACTTTATCTCCAAAATTTGGTTAACCTATCGACAAGACTTCCCTCAGATAGAGGGATCACCTTTTACAACGGACTGTGGTTGGGGATGTACACTTAGAACCAGCCAGATGTTGTTTGCTCAAGGGCTTGTACTCCATTTTCTAGGAAGAGGTAAGTTTATTTTAACAGAAGAGGTAAGTTTATTTTAACAGAAGAATGAGTACTTAAATTTTGTATATAAGCATTTCCATAGTTGTAATATATCAGTCAGTCATTTGTATTCTTCTGTTTTGCCTTATGTTTCTTCCATCCGTTCTGTTTTTGAGGAAGTAATTGTAAACATAATATCTGATGCTGTCAGTCTTCATCTGTTCTTGACTCTTGGGTATGGTTATACAGCTTGCCCCATCCAACAATCTCTTGAGCTAATACTGTACTCACAATACCCCTCTCCCATATACCTCAGATCTCGTTTGCCACTCTTATAGCAAGACATGTCAGCTGACTCTCCTCTCACAGCTAAGTAATATTTAAAATATATTAGTCTTTCTACCTTTTTTTCCCCTATAAAACCTTAATATTCTTCATTTCTCTACCCACCTATTTCACTTGTGAGTATGTTTCCATACCCATTAGTATTCTTTTCCCTACCATCACTGGTATCTTTCCTCTCTGCCTTTCTCTTTACCGTTGTGGTAGTTCTTTCTACCATTGTTGGTAGAAATTCCCCCATTCCAATCTATCCTTGTGTGTGTGTGTGTGTGTGTGTGTGTGTGTGTGTGTGTGTGTGTGTGTGTGTGTCTGTCTGTCTGTCTGTGTGTGGTGTGATTGTTGACCTTCTCCTCTGCCACTTGTCATAAATCCAAAGGTGTGACTGGATTTAAGCAGTGCCAGGACTGCAGCCGAAAAATGCTCAACTCTGATGGGTATTTGGCTAGTGTTTATTGTCTAGGTGCTTCTCATTTAGACATAGAGAGGTCTATCTGCCAGGCCTTCAGTAGTAGGGTCTTAGTAGAATGTCAGAATAAGCTTATTCTTAAAGGGCTTCTTAAATCCCCCTTTAAAGAAGCTTTATCCAAGGCTGACAAGTCTCCTAATACCTCTGGTTTCAAAACTAGTCTTTTGGTGCCATCTCCATTGGCACCAGCATCAAGAAACCAAAAGTCCCCTTCTGTTGGTTCCTCCTTGGAACTGGGAGCTAAGATTTCAAAGCTCTCTGAACTGATTCCTACTTTGGCACCAGTCACTTTGGCACTGACTTCAACACTGGCACCAGCTCCTGCATCGGCACCGACTTCTTTAGTTTCCATGTCGGTGCCAACATCTCCTTCTACACCACAACAGGTCATATTCCTCTCTTCATTGCCGAAAATAGATCCTCTATATACACCTAGGACAAAATATTCCCCTTCCATTGACTCCTTCTTTGGCCATCTTCCCAGTCCCTTTATAGAAAGGCAAGAATCCCCCTCTTGATTGTCTGTTCACTCCTCCAGGAGTCTTACAGAAGTCGATGTGGTGAGATTGGTGGACCATCTCCCCATGGCTAGGGGTCCTTCTCCTTCTTCTTCCCCAACCACCTCTCCCTCCTGGAACAGGGATGTTTTCTCCCAGGACTCTTCTGGTTATTCCTCTTCGGACCTCCTCAGAGGCTTTATAGCTCCCTACCCGACCACTCAGGTTTTTATTGCTGGCAATGACAGCCCCTTGCCTTCTGTTCCAGACTCGGCTCTGATTTCCTCAGTTCCTTCAGAACTGATGGATTTCTAAGACCGTGGGTCCACTGTTGGCCCTGAGAGGTTTGAGTCGACTCCTTTATTTTATTTGGTATTGGCCTTACCTCTTGGGACTCCAGCGGCTGGGTGTCCTTCCTTGGCTCCAGCCCTGGAGGTGGGTCTCTCAGTGTGAGGTGTGACACTGGTTACAAGTTCATCTTTCTCGGTTCCAGGCTTCCATCCCTCCTTGTGGGGTTCTGTTTTCCAGGCTGTCTAGAGAGCATTGGCCACCGCAGGCTCTCAGGTGGCTCCTGCCTTATCGGAATTTCATCTACTGACCCCTTCTTACCTGGAGCTTCTACCAACCTCCGGACCGTGAGCTCCAAGGTTGCAAGATATCTCAACTGAGGACTACCCTTCTTTTGAGACCTCCTCAGGCATTCCCACTGAAGAGCATCCTCAGAAGAAAATGTGAAATAGGAAACACCTGGACTCCCAGAAAAAGTCTGTCACTGAGGACACTGATTTTGATGACAGGGAGTGTTCCCCTCGGTCACCCCCGGAATACATCCCCTTTGGAGACATTCTTGAGATTGCAAGCCTTTGTCTCTCGCCCATCTAATTCCTGGGTGACCCCTGCCACTGATTATCTCATTAAACTGATCACTCAGCTGATTCCACGGCGACCAGATAAGATCTTTTCTGCACCTGAAGACCACCAACACTGGGCCAAGGGGTAGCAATAGATGCCATTGTGGTAGCAGTGGCCACCAAAAAGGAACTTGCCAAGGAAAGTTCCTCTGTTCATCTCCCTAATCAAGAGTCTAGAGCAATGGAGAGATTTGGAAAGCATGTCTATGCATCATCAACCTTCGCGTTAAGGTCCTTGAATCTTTTTGGCACACTTTACTAGGCTCCCGAGGAATCTGATCAAGGAACTATTAGACACTCTAGCAGGAGCTGTATCTGATAAGGTCCAAGAAAAAGTGGCCTCTCAACTACCCTGGAGTCTATTTCTAACTCGTCCATGAGTCTCATTTCACATGCAGCCGAAGGGATGCCCAGGTCAGCAGGTTCAGGCATTGCTATCAGACAAAACGCCTGGATGTGCCTGTGTGAGTTTGTGGAGCCATTCAAGTTTACCTTCATCATTGCTCCCTTAGAGATCTTCTTTTTTCGTTCCCAAAGTTAAAGAAACTCTAGCCAGGTGCGAGAAGGATGGGAAGACTCCATCTGTTGTGGGCATATGTTTTTCTGCTCCCCAGTGATCCTATGCTAGGAATCAAAGGAGTAGGAAGATGTGGTTCAAAAAGTCTCAAGGGCCTTTCCAAGACACATGTGGTAAAGGCTCCCTTCAGGACAGGGGGGGAGCTTTAGTGGAAGACGCCAACCCTGAGGCAGAGGTGGCCTGCAGAATCAGAGTTCCAGAGACTCATTCTCTGGCCCAGCCCTACCAGCACTCCTGAAAGGGGGCCCAATTGCTTACCTCTGGAAGAGGTCAGGGGAAGATTTTCTCTACATGCAAAAGCCTGGTGACAGATAACCACAGATGTTTGGTTGTAGAGAATTATTACCAGAAGTTATTCTGTACCTTTCACCCTTTATCCCAGATCTCTCACAAGTATCCCTGATGTTTCACCCAAACAGAGAGACCAAGCAGCCTTAGAAATCCAAAAGCTGCTAGAAAAAATGAGTCATCCAAGAATTCTCACCAGACCAGATAGGATCTGGATTTTACTCAAGGTTCTTTATAGTGCCAAAAAAGACAGGGGACTGGATACTTATACTGGATCTCAACATTCTAAACAAATTTGTTCAACAGTCCAAATTCCAGAGCACGGTTCAATCTATACTTCCCTTTTTGGAGGAAGATTATTGGATGTGCTGTGTAAACCTTCAAGATGTGTACTACCACATAAAAATGGACAAATGTTCCAGAAGGTTTCTCCAGATTCGGCTAGGAGCAAGTCATTTTCAGTTCAGACTGCTGCGCTTTGCTCTCATCATAGCCCCTAGGGTGTTCACCAAATGTATGGCAGCAGTGACAGCTCACTTGAGACTACATGGATTCTGGGTATTTCCATATCCAGACAACTGGCTCATCACCGTTCCAACCAGGCATCTAATACTTCAAGCAACACAGTTAATTTTGCATTTGTTCCTGACCTTGGGAATTAGTCAGTCAAACAAAATCTCAACTAAGCCCATCTCAAGATTTAGAATTCATAGGAGCTCATCTGAACACCACTTGTTGTGTTACCTCCCTTTCCCAGTACAGATTACAAAATATAAAATTTCAAGTACATCTTATTCTTTGCAAAAGCAAAGTTCCAGCGCTACTAGTCCTTTAAGCATTGGGGTCCATGGCAGCAACCATCAATCTAGTCCAATTAGCAAGGTTCCACATGCGCCTTCCACAATGGCTTCTAGCATCACAATGGTTTATTCTAACCCATCCAGTGAATTACCCCCTATTAAATCACCAGTCTCTGCCAAAAAGACCTATCCTGGTGGATGGAATCTGAGGAAATCCTATTAGGCTATCAGTTTGTCCCTCCTCAACCCAAGGCCATAGTGACCACAGATGCCTCCCAGATGGGGTGGGGGAGCATTATCTGGGAAGAACAGTCCAAGGCACTTGGTCCCCGATAGAGGACAATCTGCATATCAGTGTCCTGGATTTGAGTGCAGTGCTTCTAGAGTTGCATGCCTATCGGTCTGTTCTCCCGTAGGGACTATTGCAATCCAGTCAGACAACATGTCTGTAGTCTGGTACATTGACAAACAAGGGGGAACCAAGTTGTAGCCCCTGTGTAGAGAAACCCTAAGAGTGTGTCAATGGGCTGTTTCCTGCTTTCCTGATAACAATGCACATCCCGGGGAGTTCAAATGTGATAGCAGACAAACTGAGTAGATGCATTCTTCTGCCTCATGAGTGGTCTCTCAATCCCGAGATAGCGAGGAGGATTTTTCATTGCAGTGACCTTTTTGCATCACCCCAAAATAACAAGTGGAGAAGCTACTTTGCCCTGATCCTACCTCAGGGGGAGTCACTGAGAGACGCTTTTCTCCTTGATTGGACCCTGGGTCTCCTCCATGCCTTTCCCCACTTCCCTCTAATTCCACTTTTTCTCAAGAAAGCAACCAGGTTGAGAAACAAAGCGATCCTCATTGCACCCTGTTGGCCTCCACAAATTTGGTTCCCCTTCCTGTGGCATCATCTAGTTTACCGTCCATGGATTCTGGACCCAGTTCCAGACCTGCTGTCTCACCCTCCAGGGCTGGTGCACCCAAACCTTCAAAATCTCAAGCTGAGCTTGGCTTCTCCAGTTCCACTTGTCACCAGGCATATTGATATACCTACCCCAATGTGGAAAATTCTGCTGGCTTCCCATAGATCATCCACCAGGAAACTCTACCTTATTACCTGGAGGAGATTTTTCAAACTAGGCTTATGATAATGATCTCAATCCTTTCTCCGGTCCGGTGGGGAAAGTTCTAGAATTTCTAACCATCCTTTTGATCAAGGGGTCTTTTGTACAGTTAAAGTCCAGTTAGCTGCCATTTCTAATTTCTATAATGGTTTCGGAGACCTTCCTCTAATGTCTCATAGACTATGTAAAGTATTCCTCAAAGGAACTCTGCACTTGAAGCCTCCATTTAAAGCCCCTTTACCCCAGTGGGATCTGACCATTGATGTTCTTCGTGTTTCACTGTTGCAGTCATCACATTTGGGTAATCCCTGCCAGGGTAGCCCCGGCCAGCCCGAATACCAGAGAATTAGTATTTCTGTGTAGAATGCTGTCACTTGAGGACTGACATCAGGTCATCAGTAGTATAAAGTAAGGCAACCAATACCATTACATCAGTCTTTCTTGCTGTGGAGCTCGAAGCAGAAGCAGTTTGCACGAGTGCCGGTTGGCCCCTACCTGAGTTTTCGTCTACCGAATTGAAGTTGAAGTCTTCTAAAGCTAAGTACCCCGTTGCGGATCCTTTTTTCTTGCACTAACCGATGTCAGAAAGAGTTAATAATTGCCTCGCCTGTGGAAAGCAAATACCACACCGAGACTTCCAGTCGTACTGCATCACTTGTTTAGGCCCAGAACATGATGTCCCTTGTTGTCACTTCTGTGCTTTGTTCAATGCTAGAACTATCCATTGTCAGGCCCTTTTTGTAGCCAGATATTTTCGCTTACAGTCCTCGAATTCCGATATGGCTCAACAGCAGATCTTCTGAAAAAACAAAAAGATAAAGACAGAGACAGACCACACAGGTCCAAACCTACGGATGGCGCTTCTGTTAAGCTAGTCGTCAGTTCTCCAGTACTCAGTGAGGTGCTTTTGTAGCTCCTGATGCCTGCTTCTGTTGATTCACAGGCCGCTACCAGACCCTTTCAGAGTCTGGTATATCACAAAACTCTTCTTCAACTAAGGACCCTGTGGTCGTCTCTACCTTGGATTTGTCCGGAGCCGCTGAGCAAGCACCGGCTTCTGAGGAAGTCCTTCACACTACCAAATCTCAACACAAACCGACGTCTTCCTTCGCAACTACCATTCTTTCTAAAACTACCGAGTTTCTTAGGCCCAAGGTACGAACCACACCCAAGAAACCAACGGCCCACTCTCAGGCGCCTGCTACCTTGGCTCAGTCTCAAATGCTTAAAATGACAGAAGACCTTATCATGCTGATCAGGGGAAGCCAAGCTACCCCCTCCAAAAGGAAAAGAGATCTGCCCCCTGTAGTTTTGTCTGAACAAGAGTCAGATGACTCTGATGCATCTGAATATGAAAACATGCAACCCCTCTCCACTTATGACGATTCTGATGCAGAGGATTCTATTCCTTCAGCCTCTCCCCCAGAGGATTTTTCCTTTGGGGAAACATTGCATACTTTAAGGGAGCATTTCCAATGGGAGAGTCAGGACTACCCTCAGTCTAAAAATAGACTCAGGCAATTCCTAGATCTTCCACAACACAGACCCTTGGCCATCCCCCCAGTTCTGGATGTTATGGAGGATGTTTTCTTCGAATCCAGCTTGACTCCTGATGCCCTTCCTCCTGCTCCCAGAAAACCAAACGGGTACTATAGAGTCCCTGACTCGCACAAATATATTTTTAAAAATTCTACAGCTGACCCTGAGGTCATTTCTCAAGGGCCAAAAGGGATTAAAGCAACCTCTGCTAAGAATCTCACCCCCTCAGGCATGGATTCCTGAGCATTGGACAGATGGGGTAAAAAAGTATACACCTCAGCTACTCTTGCTGTCAGGCCACTAAATTGTCAGTTCCATATGCTGAAATTTCAGCAACATACCTTGGAACTCCTTAAACAAAAAATGTGTTGCTTTCCTGCTTGGGCAGACTCTAAAGATTTACAAGAGTTAATGCATTCTGCAATTCAAGTAAATAAACACACCTTGCACTGTGGTTTTGATGCCCTAGAAGCTTCTTGCAGGGCAGCAGTCACTGGATCTGTCATTAAAAGACATGCATGGCTTAAGGAACAGCCCCTGCCAGACCATGTAAAATCTAAATTGTTGGATGCCCCCTTGCACAAAGATAACTTGTTTGACACTAAGGCAGAAGAGGTCTTAAAAAAGATGGAAGAAAAAGTAAAATTTATGCAAACAGTTAAGGATTTCTTGCAGGTCCAGCCACCTAGGTTCAGCAGGCAATGTCCCTCCAAAACACTGGTCCTTTCCTGCTCCCAGGAAACTGGCCCAGCCTAGGCTCCGTGGAAGCAGACCCCCCAGACAGCAGCCCCAGGGAATGCAGAGATCTAAGCAGTGGACTACCTCCACTTCAAAACCAGGGAGTTCTAAGCCACCCCCTTATGGTAAGAACTCACAATGAATCACCTCCTCCACCCCTTCCCTCTGCCAACCATCATTTATCCCTAGGAGGAAATCTCTCCTTTCACTCAAGCACCAGGGCCACCATTACCTAGGACCACTGGGTAATGAACATTGTGTCTCAAGGATACAAATTTTCCTTCCACACCTTTCCAACCGCAAAAGGGTTCCCAGATCTACAACCAAATCATTGGGCAGAGGCTCAAAAGGAAATCCTTTACCTGCTCTCTATGAGAGCAGTAGAGCACGTTCCTGCAGAACAGATAGGCCAAGGTTTCTACTCCAGACTTTTTCTGGTGCCCAGAAAAGAGGGCACCTGGCACCCCATCCTTGATCTATCCATTCTAAGGACCTTCCTGGTGATCCCAAAATTCAAACTGCTCACCCTTAAACAGCTGCTACCCTTGCTCTCCTTGGACACTTGGCTAGCCACCCTGAATCTAAAAGAGGCTTACCTCCACTTTCCTATCAGGGAATCATACAGGAAATATCTCCGCTTCTGGGCAGGATCTCAACACTTTCAGTTTTCTGCGCTTCCCTTTGGCTTATCTACTGCTCTCAGAGTTTTCATAAAATGTCTGGCTCCGGCCATTGCCTTTTGCAGACAAAGAAATATTCAGATTTACCCATACCGAGATGACAGCCTTATTCAGGCAGACAGCCAGGAAAAGCTGCTCAAGCACCTGGCCTTTGTAAAGACCCTACTAACCTACCTAAGGTACATAGTCAACGAAAAGAAATCCAAACAGGTGCCCACCCAAAGGATAATCTTCCTGGGAGCAAGTTTGGACACAGCATCCCAGATAGCATACCTTACTCCATTGAAACAACTTTTCCTGACAGCCGACGTCTCTCAACTAGCCACCAGGCCCCAGCTATCTGCAATGAATATCCTGCAAGCTCTGGGGTTCATGGCATCTTGCATACTACTCATTCCGTATCCCAGACTGCATATGAAGAAACTTCAGTGGTACCTAAAGAGCCTTTGGTGTCAACACTCTCAAGACCTGGAAACTCTTCTACCTGTAATTCCTTGCCTCAGAAAAGATTTTCTTTGGTAGGCAACAGCATGCTCACAAAACAAGGGAATGCCTTTCTCTCCACCCCCTGCTGCCCAGACCCTCACCACAGATGCATCAGACTGGGGTGCATACCTGGCCTGCGGGTGCATACAGGGCCAGTGGAGCCCACAGCAAATCCCTCTGCACATCAATCAAAAAGAAGTGATGGCTGTGCAGCACGCCTTGATAGCTTTCAAGCCCCTTCTCTCTCCAGGGGCTCTCCTGATAAAAACAGACAACACCACTGTGATGTGGTACATCAACAAGCAGGGAGGCCTCACTCCTACCCTCTATGCAGGCTGGCCATGACCCTTTGGCACACAGCCTCCGCCATGTAACCTCAGCTGTTAGCAGAATTCCTACCAGGCTCTTTCAACTCTGGCAGACCATTTAAGCAGAAATCTTCTGGACCCACACGAGTGGCAACTCAGCAGAAGTACCTTCACCCTAATAACTCAGAAATTGGGAACCCCGAAGGTTGACCTCTTGCCTCCCACACCAACCATCAGCTCAGCAAATTCTGCACCAGGGAGCATCACTGCATGGCTTGGAAAGTGGATGCCCTGTTCTTCCCCTGGGTCAATCTATCAGTCTATGCCTTTCCTCTCCTACCTCTCATACCCAGGGTACTGCTCAAAATAAGGGAGGAAAAACCAAGGACCATTCTTATAGCTGCAGACTGGCCCCGGCAGCACTGGTACCCCTTGCTGCGCAGCCTGTCCCCACTACCTCCATGGCATCTTCCTCAGATCCCAAACCTCCTGACTGAGAGGGAAGGGGAATTCATGCATCCTCAGTTGCAGACACTCAATTTGGCAACTTAGCTTATTCCCTAACCCTGAACCAATCTGCCAACCTCAGTAAACAAGTTCTGGATGTTATCTGTGAGGCCAGATGTCCTAGCACCAGAAAGTCTTATGCTGATAAATGGAAAAGGTTCTGCACCTGGATCCAGGCTAAGGGAGTCAATATGGCACAGCCTTCCATCCCTCTCATCCTGGCTTACTTAGCTGACCTACTACACAGTGGCCTCTCTTTCTCCTCTATAATAATTCATGCCTCTGCTATTTCCACTCATTTTCTCACTGAGCAGCCCCTTTTCTCACACCCTTTGATCAAACAGTTCCTAAGAGAGGCTAGCAACTTGAGGCCACCAAGAAGGGCACCAACACCACCTTGGGACCTTAACTTTGTATTGGAAAAGCTAACCCTTCCCCCTTTCGAACCAGCTGCTTCTGCAGAGCTAAAATTTCTCTCCTGGAAGACAGCGTTCCTTCTGGCCACCACTTCAGCCAGAGGAGTCTCTGAGCTGCAAGCACTCATGGCTGCGGAACCCTTCATCATCTTACATGCAGACAGGGTATCCCTCAGAACTAACCCATCCTTCATGCCCAAGGAGGTGTCCAGTGTGGCTCTCAACCAATCCATTAATTTACCCACCCTTTTTCCTAATCCCCAGAACAAAGGGGAAAGGATTCTTCACTCTCTAGATGTGTACAGACAGCTAAATCCTTCAGAAAGCCTGATCAATTGCTGGTTAGCTTTGCTGAAGGGGCAGAAGGCAAAGCCATCCCCAAACAAACCATTTCCAAATGGTTAGCACACTGCATCCATTTCTGCTACAAACAGCATGGAAAGCCTCCCCCAAGGGGGTCAGGACACACGTCACCAGAGCAGCCTCAACCTGTACACCTTTCCTCAGTGGAATCCCCACCAGGGACATCCTGGGAGGCTACTACCTGGACATCTGTTCACACTTTTACCAAGCATTACCACCTGCCTCTCTTCTCCGAATCCAGGGCAGGGTTTGCCTCTGCAGTCTTGCAGGGCATCCTAGCCAGCTCCCAGTTTGCTTGACTGCCTCCACCCTTTTCCTCAGCTTTGGGAATCAACCCAAATGTGATGACTGCAACAGTGAAACACGAAGAACATATTACAATTGTGTACACTTACCATAAATGTAGATGTTCGAGTGTATTCACTGTTTGCAGTCCTGGTTTCCCTCCCTCCATCCCCCTTTCTTATCTTTATCCTTTTATTAACATTCTAACTTGTTGTTCTCCTTCCCTTACAAGGGACGTATTGGTATGGTATTTATTTTCCACTGGTGGGGTTCTTCCACTAGAACCTGGACTCCTACTTGGGGGCTCCTGACAGGTTAGGGCAAGAAAAATTGATGTAATGGCATTGGATGGCTTACTTTATACTACTGATGACCTGATGTCAGTCCTCAAGCGATAGCAACTGACGCAGAAATGCTAAGTCTCTGGTATTTGGACAGGCTGAGGGCTACCCTGGCAGGGATAACCCAATTGTGATGACTGCAAGAGTGAATACACTTGAACATCTACATTTATGGCAAGTGTACACAACTGTACTTTCTTCAGTCTCTGGTGCTTTCCCCTTTTGAGACAGCAGCAACATGCAACCTAAAGTTTCTTTCATGGAAAACGCTTTTCCTCATACCTGTAACTTCCACAAAATGAGTTTCCGAGATGCAGCCATTATGCTCAAAATCCCCTTACTTAATTTTCCACAAAATTCTATGTAGGTATGACTTCTAGAAGATTTAAGGATAGAATATATAATCACATTTATGATATTAAGAAATTAAATACAACTGATGCATTAGCCAAACATATTATTACACATCCTGATCATGCTTTTGAATTTAGAGTATTACAAATAGTCACGGTTAATAAACGGGGGGGGGGGTGATAAGCTAAACCACCTCGAATCAGTTGAGCTGGACTGGATTCTGAGGATGAAAGCTCACGCTGAACCAGGATTAAACCAATATGTTAATATCAGGTCAGTCTTAGCTGCTCGTAGATGAAGAGATCATTGTGTAGTCATAGTTATTTTATTTTATTTGATTGCTGTTAGCTAGTGGAATGAATGGGTTGATACACTATAATATAATATATCACATCACATACCATTTATAGGTTTTTGGTTTTGTATTTTATAATCCATGCTTTACATTATTTCTTTTTATTTTACTTATGTCATTTTATTGCGTTTTTTGTTTTATG
Source organism: Protopterus annectens (assembly GCF_019279795.1). NCBI lineage: Eukaryota > Metazoa > Chordata > Ceratodontiformes > Protopteridae > Protopterus > Protopterus annectens. The sequence continues at coordinate 725,281,282 of NC_056744.1, forward strand.
TTTTGTTTCATGTGTTGTGATAGTTTCGATTAATGTTATGCATTTACTGGAAGTGATACTATGAAATTGAAATTGTTTAACATAAGGGCAATTTTAAAAGTGTATTTTAAGCTATGGTTCTAAAGGGTGAATTGCTTTTGATGATGTGTTACAAATAGAGTAGTTTATGTATCCATTGAGTGCATTCATCTATTTGAATCAATTAACTAATTAATTAACAGCATCAATTTGTTAATTTATTCTACCTGAATTGGATTTGATTTTGTATATATATGGGTTTATAATATTTTGATGTTGAAACCCGATGAAGCGTGTTTTGTAACATGTGAAAGCGCTTGTGTTTTATATTAAAATTCTTGGTTTATGACTCAACTGTTCGTGGTGGTCCATTCCTATTACTTTGTTACTATTAATTTTCCACAAGTATAGAGTTTCACTCAGAGCCAATCCATTCTTTCTTCCAAATGTAGCCTCAGAATCCAACATTAATCAAACCGTAGACTTGCCTGTTTTCTTCACCAATTTTTTCAACAAAGGCAAATATTGCATACATTTGCTGGATATTCACATGCAATTACATTTCTATCTCAACAGAACTAAAGAATTTAGAAAATCAAAACAGTTGTTTCTATCCTTTTCTGGCCCAACTTTAGGGAAGTCCATTTCTAAAGTTACCTTGTCAAAATGGCTAAGAGATTGTATTATTTACAGATATAATAAAAAGAACCTCAACTTTCCTGCTCCAGTGAGAGTGCATTCCACAAGATCAATGGCCACTTCAGCTGTTTTCCATTCCAAGGGTTCCATGAATTAAATATGTGCAGCATCAGCAGCGTGGGCTACTCCACATACCTTTATCACTCATTAGAGATTGGATCTGGCCTGCAAGGGAAGAGCTTCCTTTGGTTCTATGATTTTCAGGAATATCCTTCCATAGGACCACCCGGGATCTAAAGTAACTGGGGACTCTGTCCCAAGAGTCAAGAATAGATAAAGACTGACAACATCAGATAAAGAAGTTATGTCTTACCATAACTTTACATCTGTGTTGTCAGTCTTCATCTATTCTTGGCATCCCACCCTCCTCCTCCGTTATGTGAATTCCTGGAGGAGTGAACTTTAGTCCTGGGTGCATTGTTAGAGTTCACCTTGATCATGACCTCTTCATATTTTCATGGTGGTTCTGGCTTTCTATAAGTCGGCAAACTCGATCTGAGGTAAGTGGGAGAGGGGCATTGTGGGTAGAGTATTAGCTCGAGAGACTTTTGGCTGGCGCAAGCTGTAGAATGACCGGATGGGTTATGAGGATCAGAACCGACACCCAAGAGTCAAGAATAGATGAAGATTGACAACACAGATGGAACGTTATAGTAAGACATAACTTCTTTTTTCTGGCAGCTGTTATTAATTCAGAGATTCATTAGTGTGAGTACTGGTTCAGTGAAAATGTGGACCTTCATATACTGAGTTTGAGTTCTTTGTTGTTGTTTTCTGAGCTGTGGGAATCATGGAGTTTATATATAAAAGTTGCGGGAATCTAGGGGAGCTACATATTGGGGGAAGCTGAGGGGTAAAAAATTAAAAGAAACAGCAATTTTTTGCATTTGTTGCTCTCTCTTTTGCTTTCATACTTTTTGAATAATTCCAAGACTCTCGATTATAAGTCATGGAATTACAATAGGGAGCCAATTTTTTACAGCTCATACTGCGCTTTTTATTTTTCAGCTGTCTACTTAAAAAAAATATATGTGTCTGTTTTCAAACAGTGATGACAAGAATTTTTGTATAAATGGTAAATCTAATTGTAGAATTGGGGCATGCTGATTATACTCTAGTCATCAGCAAAAGATAAGCTTGTTATATACTTTTCTAATGCTAGAAATTTGAGTAACAGAAATGTGTTATACTCTTTTGACAGCTGTTATCATCAGGCCTGTTATTGCAACACACACACACACACACACACACACACACACACACACACACACACACACACACACACACACACACACACACACACACACACACACACACACACACACACACACACACACACACACACCATAAAATAGCACTGGAAGCATTTTGACAGCTTTAAAAGCCATAAAGCACTTCACCTTGCCCCCAGACATAAAATAGCTTTCAACGCTGTTCCTTGATCAGAGGTACAATTTGCTACTGCCCACTGTCTGTTTGACAGCACTAAGTGTATTACATCTTTTAAAGATGTTATAAGACACTTGAGGTGTTATACTTTTTCTCCGTGTAAATTGATATACATTGGAGGAGCTAAAGTACTCTTTGGATTTCTTAAGCTAAACAGAAACAGTGGAAATGCAAACACCTGCTGTAGTGACTTAATCCTATACTACCACATCAATGACATAAAAATGCATGACTGTAAGGTACCCAATGCATTCCTCGTTTGTAGAACAGGCAGCTCTTACATATCAAGCAGAGTACTTCCCTAGCAACCTTTAAAACCATTTTGGATGACTAGATTGATGATCGCAAATTTTGACATGGGGAAATTTGAGGATAATTGGAGACATTGTTAGTCATTCAACCGGTAGCAAGATATGTGACTGAGCTTCTCAGTGGGCTTCTTGTCCATCAGCTTAGTAAGAACCTTTGAGTTTATAAAGTGCTAACTTTAGTGGTGGCATCAACTCTCTCTCTCCCTCAGATGTCAAAGGGGAATCTTCTGGTCTGGTTAGTTACTAATGGTGGTTGGAAGCTCTTTGTGTGGATATTGATATGAGGTTTGTACTTACAGCTGCTACAGGTCTGAGCTGGACCACCATGTCATAGAGTAGTGCTTATAGATAAGTCATTGGAGACATGTCCACTAAGTATCCCTGGGTAAGCCCACTGATAAACTGGTCTTGCAAGCCCTGCAGGTGTCCAGCCCATCCTCAGCAAGAGAGAGCTTAACCCTGAACCAGTTCTCCACTTTGGCAGATGGAGTGGGTCTGGAGGAGGTACACCTCATACTGCCACCCACAGGAGGTGCACTCATGCTTAAGAGTTTCCACCTAGCCTCCAGCTTGACTGCTCAGACCACAAGGACTTCTAGCCTGACTGTGGGAAATGTTCATCCTGCTGTGAGATGAGAATACTTGGAAGTAATGTCTCCCCTCACCACGTCTTATCCTAGAATCAGCAAGATGCATTGGTCTAGACTGAGAGACAGACAAGTTATCCTTCATCGGGACTTATGGTTGAAGACTTGGACATCAAATATTTGATGCCTAATGAGACCTTGAGTTGTGAGTGCAGAAGCAGGTCCTTAGGAGGTATGTCCCTAATGTCACCACTAAAACCAGTACAGTGCCCTTTTCCCAATGCTCAGTCCTTGATACCCTCCTGCCCACCACCTAGCATACCACTGCTGGGTCTATATCATATATTCGAAATTCCAAAATATCGAACACCATAAGTTCGAACTTGGAATTTTGAATATTGATAACATCGAACGCTCAGAATAGTGATTTTTTTTTCCCAGGAAAAAAATTCGCTGTTCCGAGAAACATATACACAACACAAAGCACACCAAAATAAATAAACCACACACATATAGTTAACAAAACCCAACCCCACACTAAACCATACATACATTACTAACTATCCACTTACCTTAACCTGCACCTTAACCTTAAGGTCCATATCCATCGCACACATACCCTACAAAACAATACACAAACTAATTAATACACACAAATACAGTTAACAAAACCCAACCCTACACTACACCACACATACATTACTAACTATCCACTTACCTTAACCCGCACCCTAACCTTAAGGTCCATAACTCTCGCACCACAGTGGAGGAAATAGCGAAGCCATGGAACGGCCCACCGAAATCTTGCCCTAGGTAAGATTTTGATGTTCCGGGGCTTCGCTATTTTCATCAGTCGATGTTGTGGGTTCGATATTATAACTTTCGAAGTTTTACATCTTCGAAGTTATAATATAGATCCCCCACTGCCTTATGTTCTTCATTATGCAAGACTATGCATGAGCTTATTTTTGGAGTTAGTGGTGATGATGGGTGACTGTGTCCCTCTTAGGCTCATATGTGGAATTTAAAGACCCAGAAGACATTGGTTCTGAGTCCTCCCATTCTTTAGCTGTCCCCTGTATGATCCCTCTGAGGGATTTTGAAGTCCAGCATTAGTTAGAATTGGGTCCTCATATTTATTCCCATCCATATCTGAATGTATATCTGAGGAAGAACCATGCATCATCCTACCCATGGAGTTACTTATCAGAAGAGTTATTCTGGAAGCCTGCAAACACCCTGGCTCTATTCCTTTGCTACCCCTTGATGAAAGTGCTCAGTTGGTGGATTTAATAAAGAAATTGCTGGCATTCCAACATTGTAGCTGGACAATTTTTTGTTTTTACAATTTGTTCCAGTTCTTATTTGGTTGAGGTTTTAGTCTGTTCTTTTTTGTGGTGTATTTGGTGCCAGCAGGATGTCGTCTCAGGATAACATTCTATCCGGTACACTTACGGACACATTACATGGAAAGCTTACCATTTTATTACAACATTTAATGAAATATGCTCCACATGTAATGGAAACAATTCTAGGTACTTCATTACATATGTGAACTTCACAGCATCCATGTCAACAGAAAATAGATACATGACTGCCAAATCATACACTAATGCACTGTACGAACACATACATAAATGCATGGAACTAGCCATACCGAACAGAACCAAGACGCTTTCCTCAAAAAAAAGGAAGCCAATCTGGTGGTCCACTGCCATTAATAAACTCTACAACAGAAGAAAGAAACTGTTGCAAAAAAAAAGGTAAAGTCCCAAGACTGGAAAAACTCCCTTATTAGCCTCAACAAAAAGTTGAGATCCCTCATCAAAACCTCTAAAGCCAGCGATGAAGGCAGAATTGCAGCAGACACTAAAAACAGCCCCACAAAGCCTTCTATAGTTATATCAAAAATCTCCACGGCAATACCCAGGTTTGCTCTGGGTTACTGCACAATGGTACCTCCTATACTGAGCCAACTGATATTGCCAACATACTGGCCAATAGATTCAGTGCCAACTTTAATCCTCTCTCCCCCCTATAGGACCAATCACAGTACCGGAGGAATGCCATGCACCCAGCATTACTGCAGCACAGGTTAAAGCTGGCATCACTTTAGATTCTGCATTGTCCAAGGCCAAGAATACAACTTCCATGGGACCCAACAATATCCCTGGATGTATTTTACATGAACTACAAAGTGAAATGGCACCACATCTGTGTGCCTTGTTCAATCACAGCCTCACTTTCGTCTTTGTCCCTACCGAATGGCACACTGCTAAAGTCATCCCTCTCCATAAAGGGGGAGCGACTACAGACCCTGGAAATTATCACCCCATTAGCCTGACGAGTCTGATATGTAAGGCTGTGGAGCGCATCATCATAGACCTAATTAACAAGGATATAGGGAATCTCCAAACTCTAGAACCCATGCAATTTGGTTTTATGAAATGCAGATCATGCCTGCTCAACCTGGTTGACTTCTTTGAGTCAGTCACCAGAGCTGTGGATGATGGCAAGGCAGTTAATACAGCCTACCTCGATCTGGCCAAGGCCTTTGATACCATTCTCCACTCAGGAATTTATTGATAAAGTCACCAAACTAGGCATCAACCTTTATATCACTAGGTGGGTTGCAAATTGGCTCACAGATAGAACCCACAGTGTGAAAGTGGCGGACTCCCGAGTCAGACTGCCGACCAGTCATGTGTGGAGTCCCACAGGGATTGGTCCTGGGTCCTGTCTTGTTTGGCATCTACTTCTCAGAAGTCCAGGCCAACACGGAGGGTCTCTGGCTGACCAAGTTCGTAGACGGCTGTAAGCTGGGAGCCATTATTAACTCCGCAAGTGATGTAAACATCCTACAGAAAGGCCTCACTGAGACCAATGACTGGTGTCAAAACCATGGCCTTAAGTTTAATGCCAAAAAATGTGTTGTCATCCCCTTTGGGAAAAAGTCAGTTCTCACTAATTGCCACACTGATGGGAGCCCACTGAACACTGAAGGCATTATAAGAGATCTGGGGACACAGGTTGACAGCAACCTCTCCTTCGACCACCACATTGCTACTGTGGTCAGAAAGTTCTATGTGGCACATCTCATTACCAAGGGTTTTGCATCCAGGAAGAAAGAGGTCATCATCTCTCTCTCTACTCTTCCCTCATTAGGCCAGTCATCAAGTATAGTGCCCCATTTGGCATGCACCTCACTAGACACATGCAACAGCTGGAAATGCCACAAAAGTACCTCAGGAAGAGGATCCTAGGCCTTAAACACATGTCGTACATGGACAGACTCAAAAAACTCCAGCTATTGTCTGTCTCATATCGTCTACTAAGAGCCGATCTTTGCTTGACTTATAAAGCCATGTCTGACCCATCTCTTTTAGAAATGCTACATCTAAAGAAATCCCAGTCCCTCCACACCACATGTTCCAGAGACCTCAACCTCATTACCACAATCAACAGAACATGCTGGAGGGACAGGTTCGTAACCCAGAGACTACCCATGCTCTGTAATAGACTTCCCATACATGTTAAGCAGAGCACCTCACTGGCCCTCTTCAGGAGAAATCTTGATGAGTAGATGGGAAATAGAAAGTTCACCCCGGGGATCACTCCAGTGGCTCTTCTTGATAGAGGCACTGGGAACTAATGTCGGGTGGCATGATGCCAGGGCACTTCTGTGGGCTAGGCTTGTAAAGGCTCCAGGGCCATTAGCCTAGTACACACCTATGGACTTGTGAACATTCACAGGAATTTCACTTTAGCAACCATGTTACATCTGAGAGAGGTACATTACAGACTTAGACAACTTTGAGTCTAAACTTGTTAAGTTTAGAAACCTAAAGTTAGAGAATGGCTATCTAGCAGAGTGTATATGGGTAAGGGTACCTAAATGTTTAAGACTGTGGAAGTATCCTAACAGTCTTGAGCCAAATTCCTTGTTTCATGCTGAATTACTTGAATTTTTTGACCAGATGGATTGTGAGCTGATAAACTTGCTTTTTAAAGATTATGAAAGGGAGATGAAGAAATTTGAATCGATTCCAAATTATCTTCTTTTTCCAAAGCGCGAGAATGAGTATTTTCATGTTTTTGATAAGGTAGATAAATTAGTTAATCAAAATAAGGACAAGAAAACAAGAAATTATTAAGGGAATGTAGAGAATATGAAACGAAAAGAGATTATCTGTTACCACCAGGGGTTAAGAGGAATTCAGACAAATGCTTAAAAACATGTCAGTCATCCATAGATGTTAATAATAAGGAGCCTGAAGGGATTTTTGCCAATGGATTCCAACAAGACAAGGAAAGTGTTTTTTAGAGATTCATCGGGTGAGGCGATCCGAGAGATTCACCAGTCAGAACCCTTCCATTGTCTCACAAGAACATACAGTGGTAACAAAGACAACACTTCTTGGTAAAAGAGGTGAAAAAAGGGAAAGAGGAGATGATTTGTGTAGAAGATATGCCAGTGGAAACTATTAATACAGGTACTTTTAAAGCTTACAGCTTGAATAATGTGGATGTGCTTGATGGACTTGTCAGTTTATTTAAAAAAAGGTTTTTCTTTTGTTCCTCACTACAGGATGGATATTGAAAAAGCACTCATTTAACTGAAACTTTATATTCACTGTCAGAACTTAAAATTGTTTTTCAATTCTAGCATATCTATCCATTTAGACCCCCCCCCCCTTTTCCCATTTTTTTCACAAGGGGTTGGGGTGTCACTTTAACAGTGACAGTCATCTAGCGGCAAAGTTCAAACTACTGGGTGGCTAGCACTGCCACAGCTGTTCTTCCATACCACACACTCACACGTACACTCAAATGTATGACAAATTTAGTGTGTCCAGCCCAACTATTGCATGTGTTAGGAATGTGGGAGGAAACCAGCGTACCCAAAGAAAACCTATGCAAACATAGGGAGGGCATGCAGTCTCCGCACAGAAGACACCCCAGCCAAGAATCAAACCGGAGAACCTCTTGCTCTGAAGTGACAACACTATCTGCTGCACCACTGTGCCTCCTCAGAACATTAGTAATATGTCTTTTAGAAGAAAAAGTGCATTTGTGCCTCATTCATACTTCTTCGCAAAATCCTTCAAACACCAGTACCAAGATCGATTTAAATGGAAGTACACAAAAAATGTTCATACAGGGACAATGTGTCACCACAAGAAATATGGGCATTGAATGAGTTGATTCATAATAAATATATTCGTATGATGAAGCCCAATAAGGGAGGGGGAGCTGTATTAGTGAATGCAGTGGATTATTCTATTAAGTTGTGCACGTTGTCAGATGACACCACTTATGTAAGGTTGTTTAAGAGTGAAATTAACATTGCATATAGTAAAAGTGACTACTGCTTACATCATCTGATTTTTCAAAGTGTTGTGGACCATGATGTCCTTTATTTTGTGTTGGTAAAGAATCCCTGTGTTACAGCAATATTTGGTATCCCAAAGGTACAGAAAAATGTGTTAGACCTCCCTGCTAAATATGTGTAAGATCTGCAAAAATATGTTGTATGCAAATTCTTATATTTTGAGAGATTTGTATCATTTATTACAATAGATGGCATCTGTGGAATTTTTTTATGATATTATGTTTGCTACCATTGACGTGGTTAATTTATACACTGCTGTACCACACACAGTTGGTCTGGATAATTTTTATTATATGTTAGGTAAATGTGAACAACTTTCCAATTCTGATATTAATGTGGTATATTTGTTTTTAGAACTGGTGCTGAAAAACAGTTTTACATACTCTGAATGTGAATATTTTCAGAAAATATCAGGAATAGCCATGGGAGCAGTCTGTGCTCCCATGAATACTAACATTGTTTTAGCTGTATGAGAAGAACACTGTTTACCCTTCCAAATATTACAGTAGCATTCATGCATATTTTAGATTCTTGGATGATGTGTTAGTTTTTGGAGAATAATGAGAAACAATTTACATCCTTGGTGTAAGTCCTTGAGGCATACTACTGAATACTTGAACGTTACCTACCAGGTTAATTGGAAAAACATAAATTATTTGCATATTACAGTAGGTAAAGATTTGGTAATTAAACAATTCACGTCAAACCTCTTTTGTAAAGAAACTTTTTTCTAATGCTTACTTACACTATGATAGCTGCGGGTCCCATCACCAAAAATGCAGCATAGTGAAGGGACAGATGGTACATACTTTTAGATGTACTAGTGAAGATCTATATATTTTTGACCAAACGGAACTGTTTAAAGTGAGAAGTTACCCACAGGACCTGCTGGACAGAGTAAAAGATGAAGTCATTACCGGTAGGATGGATGGATTTCCACCATTATTTTGGGGCAAAGCATTGAACAGAGGATAAATTCAAGACAGTCTGCAAAAGATATGAATTTAACTTTGATTTTACCCTTTAGCATTAATATACCTGAATATATTAAGGTGGTTATAAGGACATAGACTATCATTTTTACCTCCTAGTTGAAAGAGAAAACTGGAGAATCACCAGTGATAGTTTATAATAAAGGAAATAACATACAAAATTCTTGGAAAGGGCATAATTTTTTAATACAGGTATGACACAGAGGAAAGTTATGAAAAATGTGTCAGATGTAAATTTTGTAGATTCATTAATGATGGTCCATATATTACTGTTGTACAATATGAGGGGGAGTATAGCTTGCCCATACAGTTTCAACTGTGAAACTAAAGGAATCGTGTAATTGGCAGCCTGTATTTCCTGCCTGGCCTTCTGTGTGGGGAGAACTACTGGGAGGCTGAACGCCAGTATAAAAGAACATGTATATGTCATTGGGAGTAGAAAACACACTAATGCTTTGAGTAGATATGTGGTTACCTGCCTTAAGTTTATTGACAAGATTTATGTAAATGATAGGGGAGGTGATCTTGACAGTTTATTAGAATGGAAGGAATTGATATGACAGTTAAAATTAAATGGAAGTACTGCTGTAGGTATTAATGATTATATTTCTATATCAGTAGCAGCAGTGGTGCAGCGGTAGCGTTGTTGCCTCACAGTAAGAGGTTCTCCCATTCGATTCTCGGCTGGAGCGCCTTTTGTATGGAGTTTGCATGTCCTCCCTGCGGTCGAGTGGCGTTCGAAAGACATGCGTAGAATGGATGTGCCTTCGCTGAAGGTTGGGCGTTGAGATGGCACCTCGGCACCCGTAAAAAATCTACTGCCAATCATTAGCGAACCGGAGTTCCGCTGTGACGACCCCTAACCGGGAAAAGCCGAAAGAAGAATAACATCAAACATTTTAAAATGCAGGGCAAACATTTTGGGAGAATTAACTGGTTTGTAGTAGATCTTTTTAAAGTAGAGGTTAAGTTTTGTATATTAGAATTTTTCATGTATCTTTATCATTTTTTTTACCAATATTATAAACATAACTGAGCTGTGCTGTTGATTGTTATTGGCTGTTGACTGGTGTGTTTATTTAAATGTAAGATCACAAGAAGTAGTTTTTAACTATGAGGAAGTCCCTGTTGGGTATTGGGATGAAATCACTTAGTTGGTGGATTTAATAAAGAAATTGCTGACATTCCTGCTGGACACATTTTTTGATGTTCTTCGTGTTTCACTGTTGCAGTCATTACATTTGGGTAATCTGCTGACAGGTTGCCGTTAGTCAGCCTGAATAACAAAGTCTTGGGTCCTGCGTCGGTTGCTGTCTCCTCTTCCATGACGTCAGGTCATCAGGGGTATAAAACATGCAGCCGACACCATTTTATTTAGTTTTTCTTGCCACGCGGTGCCCGAAGCAGAAGCAGTTCACAAGTGCAGGTCGGCCGACTCCTGAAATTTTCACATTCGAGTTTCAGAACTGAAGTCTTCAACTTCAGCTAAGTTCCCTGTTGGGGAAAATTTTTCTTGCTCCTTACCGATGTCAGTAAAAGTTAATAATTGCATTACTTGTGGGAAGCAAATACCTCATAAGGATTTTCATTTGTACTGTATTCCTTGCCTAGGCCCAGATCATAACGTGCCTTGCTGTAGGTTTTGTGCTAGATTTAACTAATGCACTATTAAGCGTCGATATATTTTTGCTTCAAAGTATTTTGGATCCAGATTTAATTACCCTGAAATGTCATCACTTAGCAATACGACTACCGGAGTTCACAAAAAAACCAAAGTAAAAGACAGAGACAGACTGTCGAGGTCCAAAACCGATGACAAAGCTTCTCCTAAGCCAGTCACCGGTTCGCTGGTACTCAGTGAGGTGCTTTTGCAGCCCCTGATACCCGCTACTTTTGAGTCGCAGGCCTCTACCAAGACCCATGCGGAGTCCAGTATGCCACGAGATTCTCAGAGTATTGAACCCGCGGATGTCTCTCCCTTGGATGGGTCCGGAGTGGCTGAGCAGGCACCGGCTTCTGAGGGTGCTTTCAGGCCTCAACATTTTTATATAAAACCGATGCCAGCTTCAAAAACAAGACCAAAAACATCTTCTAAGTCTAAAAAACTGACTCATGAGCCACGTGCTCAGGCCCCTATGCCTAAAAAACAGATGATCAAAATGGCTGAGGACTTAATTACCTTGATCAGGGGTTCCCAACTCCCCCCCCCCCCCCCCCCGCTAAGAGGCCTAGGCAAGACACTGATTATGAATCTTCTGATCATGTTTCCATTTCTTCTGATTCTTCTTCTGATCAGGAATTTTCTATTCCACCCTATGAGGATTCAGATGCAGAAGAATCCATCCCATCTGCATCTCCTCCTAAGAATTATTCTTTTGGCGAGACCTTGCATACTTTAAGGGAACATTTTCATTGGGAGAGTCAAGATTTCTCTTATCTCAAAAAAGAGGCTTAGGGATTTCCTTCTTCTTTCTCAGCATAGGCCTTTGGTTATACCTCCTGTATTAGACATTGTTGATGATGTGTTTTCGGAATCAAGCATGGCTCCTGATTCCCTACCTCCGGCTCCTAGTAAGCCAGACAGATATTACAGGGTTCCTGACTCCCACAAATTTCTCTTCAAAAATCCTGCTGCTGATCCTGAAACTATCTCACAGGGTCCCAAAGGTGTAAAGGCCTCTGCAGCCAAAAATCCTACCCCCTCTGATAGAGATACAAGGGCGCTGGATAGATGGGGAAAGAAGGTTTATACATCCGTAACCTTGGCAATTAGGGCCTTAAACTGCCAGTTTCATATGCTTAAATATCAACAGCATGTTATGGGCTTACTGAAACAGAAAATGATGTTGATTTCTTATTGTGTGGAAAATAAAGAATTACAGGAATTATTGCATGCAGCAGAACAGGTTGGAAAGCATACTTTGCAATGTGATTTTGATTCTTTGGAGGCCTCTTGCAGAGCCGCAGTTACTGGATCTGTGATTAGAAGGTATGCCTGGCTCAAGGAGCAAAATCTGCCTGATCATGTTAAAGCTAAATTGTTGGATGCCCCTTTACAGCATGATACTCTGTTTGGTAATAAGGCAGAAGAGGTTTTAAAGAAAATGGAAGATAAAGCTAAATCTATGCAAACTGTAAAATATTTCTTACAAGTACAGCCACCCAGGTTCAGTAGGCACTGGCCTACTAAAAATTGGTCCTTTCCTGTATCCAACAGAGCCTCTCAAGGCAAATCCAGGTGCTCAAAAGGCTCTAGATACCAATCACAGGGGTTTTACAGGTCAAAGCAATGTGGTGCCTCCACCTCCAAATCTGGAGGAAACAAAGCACAACCCTACAGTAAGCAGTCTCAATGACTTCTCTCTACCTTCACCAAGCACTTATCTTTTGGCAGCCCCCTTGGGGGGAATATTAGCACTTCATGCTCAAAATTGGCAGTTAATTACCCAGGACAAGTGGGTATTAAACATAGTATCCCAGGGGTAAAGATTTCATTTCCATACTTTGCCAATTCCAAACGGTTGGCCAGATCTGCCACAAAATCAGTGGGCAGAGGCTCAGAAACAAGTTATGTCCCTCATGGATATGAGGGCTATTCAACCAGTGCCAGAAAAGGAAAAAGGACAAGGTTTTTACTCAAGACCTTTCCTGGTAGCCAGAAAAGACAATGCCTGGCATCCAATACTGGACTTATTGATTTTGAACACATTCCTGGACATTTCCAAAATTCAAAATGCTGACTTTACAACAGCTACTGCCTATGCTGGGCAGGAACGCTTGGTTAGTGACTCTAGACTTAAGAGGCATACCTTCATATCCCAATAAGGGAATTGTGCTGAAGATACCTCCACTTCAAGGCAGGTTTTTTGCATTACCAATTCTTTGCACTGCCCTTTGAGTTATCTACTGCACCCAGGGTCTTTACAAAGTGCCTGGCACCAGTAATTGCATTTTGCAGACAAAGAAGCATACAAATTTATCCTTACCTGGACGACTGTCTCATTCAAGCAGAGAACAAAGACATTCTTCTTCAACATCTGGCATTTGTAAAAAGGCTTCTAACATGCCTAGGGTACACAATAAATGAAAAGAAATCCCAACTGGTACCCTCTCAAATAATTACATTCCTGGGTGCATGCTTGAATACAACTGCCCAGATGGCTTACCTTACACCAGACAAACAAAGGCAACTGACAACCTGACAACATTCTTCAAACAGATGGCAACAAAAACCCAGTTATCTGCAAGACAAATTTTGCAGGCTTTGGAGTTCATGTCATCTTGCATTCTGCTAATTCCATATGCATATGAGGAAACTTCAGTGGTACCTAAAAAGTTTATAGAGTCAACATTGTCACAGTTTGGAAACAATGATTCCTCTCATTCCCTGCCTACAACAGGAGTTTCTTTGGTGGGCAGAGACATGTCACCAAAACGAGGGATTGTCATTCACTCTACCCCCTGCCACCCAAACCCTAACTACAGACTCATCAGACTATGCTTGGAGGGCCAACCTGGCGGGGAGATGCATTCAGGGCATATGGAGCCCAAAACAAATGCATCTGCATATCAACCAGAAAGAGATGATAGCTGTTTCGAATGCTCTGACAGCCTTCAAGGACTTACTTCATCTAGGACAACTACTGCTAAAGACGGACAACACCACGGTTATGTGGTACATAAACAAGCAGGGGGGTACACATTCCTACCCCCTTTTCAGACTAGCCATGGAATTGTGGAACACAGCTTTGACTTACCAAGTACATCTTCAAGCTCAATTCCTGCCAGGAAATCAAAATACTCTGGCAGACGACCTAAGCTAAGGACCCACACGAGTGGAAACTGGATCCACAAATCTTCAGTATGGTAAAACAGAAATGGGGGAGCCCAGACATAGATCTATTTGCCTCTCCCCAAAATTATCAACTGGCCAAATTCTGTACAAGGTCTTATCAAAGACAAGCATGGAAAGTGGATGCCCTCTCCTTCAGTTGGAAAAACCTACAAGCATGGAAAGTGGATGCCCTCTCCTTCAGTTGGAAAAACCTATCAGTCTATGCCTTTCCCGCTCTGCCTCTTCTCTCCAAGGTCTTACTAAAGGTCAGACAGGAAAAACCAAAAATGATCCTGATTGCTCCGGACTGGCCTCACCAGCACTGGTACCCAATTCTAAGGAATATGTCTCAACTCCCTCCGTGGTACTTGCCTCAAATACCTCATCTACTGTCTCAGCAGAACAATCAAATTCTGCACACTCAGCTCCAAACTCTGAACCTTGCAGCATGGCTGATCATTTAATTATTCAAACAACACCTCTCAGTAAATCTGTGATGGATGCTATTCTGGAAGCCAGAAGGCCTAGTACTACAAAATCTTATGCTGACAAATGGAAGAGATTCTGTGCTTGGAACCAAGCACAAGGAATGGACACAGCAAAACCAAATATCCCTCAGATTTTGCAATACTTGACTGAGATGCTTGACAAGGGCCTATCTTTTCTTCAATAAAAATCCATGCCTCTGCCATCTCGGCTCATTACAGCACGGAGCCTCCCCTCTTTTCTCATCCTCTGCTAAAACAGTATCTAAGAGGGGCCAAAAATTTAAGGCCTCCCCAAAGATCACCAACTCCTGCATGGGACCTCAATTTTGTCCTGTAAAAACTCACCCTGCCTCCTTTTGAACCAGTACCTACTGCAGATATAAAATTTTTATCTTGGAAAACAGCTTTCCTCTTGGCAATCACTTCAGCAAGAAGGGTTTCAGAACTTCAGGCTCTCATGGCTGTGGAGCCTTTTATTACATTTTATCCAGACAGGGTGTCTCTCAGGACCAATCCTTCCTTTTTGCCTATGGTGGTATCCAGTGTGGCTCTTAACCAAACAATTCACCTGCCAACATTTTACCCAAATCTGCAGAACAAGGGAGAGCGGATTCTGCATTCATTGGACGTGCACAGACAACTAAGATTCTACTTAAACAGGACCAAATGTCTAAGAAAGTCTGAGCAACTACTGGTGGCATTTGCTTCAGATTCAGAGGAGAAGGCTATATCAAAGCAGACTATTTCTAAGTGGATAAGCCACTGCATTCGTTTCTGCTATTTGCACCATGGTAAACCTGTGCCCAAGGGAATCAGGTCACATTCCAACAGGGCTGCCTCTACCTCAGCAGCCTTTCTCAGAGGAGTTCCAACCAAAGACATTCTAAAAGCTGCTACTTGGAGCTCTGTTCATACCTTCACAAAGCATTATAATTTGCCTCTCTTCTCCAAATCCAGGGCAGGCTTTGCCACTGCAGTTCTGCAGGGCCTTATAGCCGCTCGTAATGCTATTTAGTTCCAGCCTGCCATCCACAGCTTTGGGATTCTACCCAAATGTAATGACTGCAACAGTGAAACACGAAGAACATAGTACAGTTGTGTACACTTACCATAAATGTAGATGTTCGAGTGTATTCACTGTTGCAGTCCGGGTTACCTACCCGCCATCCCCCTTTTTTCTATAACTTTTCTTTCCTTCACTATATACTAAAGCCTTTGTGGTGTATCTGCTTTTAGATGAAGGTAAAGTTGATGTTGCTAAAAGTGCATTTTCATATATTTCTGTTTATATATATATATATATATATATATATATATATATATATATATATATTTTTTTTTTTTTTTTTTTTTGTCACCTGACATCTGGGGCAAGAAAACCTGAATAAAATGGCATCAGCTGCATGTTTTATACCCCTGACGTCATGGAAGAGGAGAGAGCAACAGACACAGGACCCAAGACTTTGTTATTCAGGCCGACTGAGGGCAACTTGCCAGCTGATTACCCAAATGTAATGACTGCAACAGTGAATACACTCGAACATCTACATTTATGGTAAGTGTACACAACTGTACTTTTTTTGCATTTCATTCTAATCTATGCCTTGGAGTCTTTGGGTCCTGCCCCAGGAGGAGTCTATGAGAGACCTCTTAGCAAGGCGTTTGGGACATGTTTAAACTTTACTGTTCACTGGAGCCAGAAAACTAGCATGTAATTTAGAACGGAGTCATAGGTTGTACGTCTACCTTTTTGTAGCCATAAAAGGGTAGAATGATGGAGTCTGATCTATTCTGGAACTCAGTGACTGTAGTCTGCTCATGTCCAGTTCTTCAAGGATTAATACTTGTACTTCCACAGGCACTTCTGTGGTACTGGACATGATGGATGCATTTTTTTTTTCATTTATTTAACTGTGTATCCCCCTCCACCTGGTGACCATCAGGAATTCCTGTTCTTCATAGTCATTCTGTCCACTATGGTGGGGGTGTCCCTTGGGGGTAGGAATTATACAGGCAGATGTCAGGGTTGCTTTTACCCTTAACATCAGGTCATCCGAGGGTTCTTTACTCTAAATAGCTTAACAGCTATATGGTGTTAATGTGAGCAGTTGATTTATCACAAAAGCTACCTGTGCCCTTCTGTCTGTGCACGTATGGTCCCCCGTGTGCCAACAGAGGCTTCACTTACTGGCTTAGGTGGTCACACCCATGTCTTCCCTGAAATAGCTTCTTATCTCTTGATGTCACCCCGCCTTCCTGTGGAGTTTGTGTCACAGAGTAGTGGGCATGTGCCAGCCAGGAGTGCCGCCCCCTCAATAATTGGACACTCCCATCCTCTCTGTCTGTATCATCAAGTGCTTGATCTTCAAATTGAGCTCTAGCTGCCCATACCATATCCATGTATGCCACTGATGCACTTATGGATACATTTTGACAGCTGTCAGTTTGGCATCCTTGTAGGAAGTTCCTGCAGTTTTTTTGTGAGTAGGCATCACTTTTGGCATGCACAAAGTATTGCCATATCATCTTTCTTCAGTACCAGGAGTATTTGATTTTTTTGTGGTGGACAAATAAGGATCTTCATGTCTCCCATAACTGGATGGTGGGCTACTGGTAACTTCATTCAGGGGCAACCTGGAAAATTCCCTGAGGTTGTCACTGCCCTGCTGTAGCCTCTGGCATTGACTGTAGACTGGTAGAAATGTGTTCTGACCCCCTTGCTGAAGATTATCATAGGCATGGAGCTGGACATTCTTCAGTGCTCTGGAAAGAGGATCAGTAAATCATAGGTTTTGCAGCTAGAATGAAGGCACAGTGCATAGTCCAAACCTGAATCTTATTGCATCTTCTGGTATTGATGGATGCTAAGAGCATAACGATGCCATTTGTACAAGTGTTTTGCACTGGACTGAGATACGTCAGTGTCTGCAAAGTCTCCACAGACTCAGGGTCTTCTCTTGGTGTCAGACCCCTGTCACTGGGCCATGAAGTGGTGCATAGCTATCTTCATCTTCTTGATAAACTTTCCTATTTCTCTGTCTAACTTTGCTCCAGGTTCATAATAATAGATATTTTAGCAAGTTAGAAAGCTCACCTCAGCTTCCACATAATTCAAGGTTCATGATCCAGCCAGAAAACTACTAATCTCAATGGGTAGCTCTGGACATTTGAGAACTGGATCCATATCAGGCAGAGCTTGGCCTACCATAGTAATGCAATTCCCATATTGATAAGTCTGGCTTGTCACTAAATGTTGTTTATTTCTTAACTTGTGTTTGTGAATTCCACCATCTATTGTGTTGGGCTGCAACATGACCAGCCTGACTTGAACTATCATGTTCGACTTGAAAAACATTCCCACAATATTTGTGAAGTGCTGTGGTTAGTTCAGTGGGTTTGCAGAAAATGCAACATAGTACCAGATCACATATAATGGTAGCAAGTACTAGTGTTGGTAACTGTCCTGTTCCTCCCAAACTTATTCCCTGGGCTAGTGCACCTGGGTGGTGGCAGTTTGAGACACCTTCTGTCAGCTATTAATGTTGGATTTAGCATTGCTAATTGTAGCTCATGGCTGTGTATTTTTCTATTGGATTATTGATGACCTGCTGTATTATACCATTACTGTGGCTGATTGTTTTCTGCCTTGCTGTATTCTATCCTTTCTGTGGTGGTATCAAATATCTTTATCCTTGTCTGCATTGTACTTATTACTGTGGCATCTGATCCTGCTATTAACACCTCGAATGCTGTGTCTTGATGCCTGTGGCAGTTGTACTTACCTCCTGTTGTAACATTTGTGCCTGTTCTACCTGTTGTATTAACCAACGCATGAAATCCTGGAAACAAATGTCACTGTAGGTTTTGGATTATTGTGCTGCAGCATTTATTCTTGTTGGTCATTCATACACTAATTAATTGGTAATGTATCCCCATATTGTAGTAGTCCTGCCTGCTGCTAATATACTCTTTTGTACTGTTATTTTATTGAACATCTCATGGTTTATTCTGCTGTTCATTTGATTTTTTTATGATGCTGTACTGCGCTGTGCCATTCTGGCTCTGTATTGAGGTACACTAGATTGTACTGTATTGAATTATATTGAGTAGTACTGTATTGTATGGTATTGTATTGTACTCTACTGTATTATTTTGCTCAGAGCCGCACTGTTCTGTAACTGTATTCACTGTTCCCTTCTTAACCTTTCAGCCTCTTAGTACAAGACTTCTGAAAAACATTGAGGGGGAACAAAGGCCCAAAATCAGGGACCAATTTTAAATATTGCTGTCATGAACTTAGAAAGTGGCTAGCATAACAGGTTTTGCATTAGCAAGCATTTTCTCAAAGATATCCTGTCTGAAATGCAAATGTCTGTCATTATTTAGTGACTTCAGTCTTTGATAATTTTTCAGACAATCCCGAGTTTTATGAGGAGCAGACCAAATATATGAAACAAATATCTGGACGTTCTGTGGAGTTTTAGATAGATGAGTGGTATGGTCCCCCTCGTGTATTCTGCAGATATTGTATTGTGCTGTATTGTAGAATGGTGCTGTTTTTGCACTGCTTTACTATTCCTCTCTCTATATATATCATACAGCTCCCTTTCCCTTCTAGATAGATACAGCATTATTAAATTCTATAACATCCTATAATGTATGCTACCTGGCTTTTCTAGTGGCACCCTGAGGCAATGTATAAACTGCTTCATGTTTTACTGGCAACCATTTGCTATTACCATAGAATGAATCACACATGAGATGTACAAATACTTATTACAACTGGAGGTAAACCTCTTGCACAAACCAACTGTCAGTACCCAAATTAAAACCACATCTGGAAACTGGAAACTGCAAGACAAACAAGTTGCTCCTTTAAATCACTTCCTAAACCATAAAGACCTCCCAGGCATGGAACTGTAGATACAGCCATACTGCAGCAACACCCACTTCATTACTACATATAGCTTTTTCCACTACCTCCACCACAGACAAGAATCATAGGGTGATTTGGTCATGCCTTTCAGGCTGCAAGAGCAGTCCAATTGCCTTGGTAATTTACTTGTTTTAGGTGACTCTGTTGGTGGCCACATTGATGTACCACTTACAAAGCTGAGCAAAGACAGTGCAGTAGTCATCTGCCTCTCAGGTAAAAGAATATGCTATATTACCAGCACACTTGCATCCTATCACCTAAGTATGAATATAATATGGTCATTATTCATGTGGGTGTGAATAACTTGTGATGCATCCTCTTAGAATGTATGAAGAGGGACACGAAGGAGTTCCGTGAGTTTGCCATCCGTTTCATCAGAAAAAGAATATTGTTAAGGGACAGATGGTGAGGCTCTCCAGATTGGTGAGTGATGACAATTTATTTGAGAAAGAACTCACCTACTTGATCAGGATGTTTTGGGAGCGAGGTTATCCAAGTGAGATTTTGGAGAAAATACGACTAGAAATCATGGGTAAACGAAATTTGACTTTCAAACCCATATTAAAGGGAGGGTTACTTAATATAGTCGCAGATTTAAACACTGAGAAAGATGTTACACACATCTTTAACACAAAAGCGATGATTCTTCCATACAACCCTATGGCTGAGGAAGTGAAATTTATTATAAATGAAATTGGTTTAGTGTACTCAATAAAGACAATATTAAAATATTGGGTGACAGACCAGTAATTACCTACAGCCGGGGTAAGAATCTAAGAGAGTTATTGGAAAGGGGTAACAAATCAGAGGTGTATGGTAACTCGAAAATGAGTAAATGTGGTGCTTGTTCAGCCTGCAAATTTATTAACAATGGACCATATGTGGCTGTCCACAACTTCAACAGAACAATAAAATGTCCAGGTTATGTAAACTGCAATACAAAGATGGTGATTTACATAGCTACCTGTTTAAGTTGCCCAACATTTTATATAGGAAAAACTATTAGGAAACTAAGATTAAGAATAAATGAGCACATTAGGGATATCAAAAACAGGAAAACTTCCAATGCTTTATATTTGCATAGTCGGAATTGCCCCAATTTCAATAAATTTATATTTTTTGTTATAGATGGGTTTCACAGAGTGATAGGGGTGCTGATTTTAAAACGTTGTTAGAAGTCAAGGAATGTATGTGGCAACTTCGACTTGATGCTATGAAACCTCCAGGAATTAATGACCTCATATCTATATCTAGTATACTGAAAATGACATCTTATTGTATTTAATTTTATATTTTACTTAGTTAAATTTATCTTGTGAGGTTATTATTTAATTATGTATTGTTATTGACTATATAAGTGTTTTTTTGTATATAAAAAATGTTTTTTATATAATTTTTTTTTTATCACTATTTTATTTTATTTTTTAACCATTTTTCAACCATTGTTTTTTGATTTTAAGATTTTCAACAAAGTCTTTCAAATATTGATTATTTTGAATATATAAATCATATAGAATTGCAGGTTTAAATACATTTAAAGTAAAATAAAGCATTTTGAGAGTTAGGGTTTAGTTATGCATAAAGGTAACCTAGTTTCACCTTTAGACAATGTGAAGTACTATAGGTTTTGATTGGTAGATTCTATAGGTGTGTGCATGACGTATTATGTATTTAAAGGCATGTGAAACACAGTATTAGTTAACTCTGATGAAGCCTGTTTTTGTACAGGTGAAAGCGCTTAGTTTCCTTGGATATTATTTGTATGTTCATTGCTTGTCTGCTTGTTTTGCTACAGTTTTACTAAAATATTTATTGTTACTCGACTTTGGTTTATGGTTTTTCCATGGACTTTCATTAAAGCTTTTTCCGTTTTGGACTACAGTTTCGAATTTTCTAGTTTGTTGGTGACCAGTTTTATTGGAGTTCCGTGAGTTTGTCTATAATGATGGAAATAAACTAGTCTTGAGCTGTATTCTACTGTCACCAAGAATGATGTCACATTGTAAGCATAACATGATTTATTTTAATAATTAACTTAGTTGTTAGAGTTATTCTGAGGGGCTCAATATGCGACATCCTAGAGGGAGATGGAAGAGAGGTGTTTTTCATCTTTGTAATCCGAGCTTGACCTTCCTTACCCTCATAGTGCTTTTTAGACAATGTCCCTCTGTTCAGGGTACCAGTCTAGTGAAAAGAAATTAATTTCTGGCAAATATCCAGGATGTGCTGGTCAATGCTAAAAGCCTAAATAAGAAAATGTTCTCCCTTGAGGCTTTCTGACTTTTGAAGACATGAATATTTGTGCTGTCTCTCAAATCTGGTTCCAGAATTACAGTTGCACACCCTCTTTACTTGTCCTCTTGACTTAACACTTATTTAGGCCTGCAAGTGTAGACAGCATTAACACTGGTTATAGTATATCTTTATGTAAAACATCATAGTCTCTAGGCTTATCAACTATGACAGTGACCTCTAGCTCCATCATATCTTAATATCTGTAAAGACCTCGTATCACTTCCTGTCCATCAAAAGAATCCTGACCATGTCACTCACATATCATGAAACATATTTTATTATTATTTATTTATTTACTGGGTAATGTCCACTGGACAACAAGTCCTTTTTCATTGGAGACCCAGGGAGAAAAGCTCCAATGAACATAGTAATACAATAGCATAAAGTTTCAAGTTCTATAGACGTACAGGTGTTATGAAATAAGACAGTAAAACATAGTAAAACAGCCTAAAGACATAGTGAATAGCATACAATGAAATTGCAAGTCAGTAAAAGTATAGATACAATATAAACATTAACAATTTTCAATTTTTTTTTGACAATTATGTGAAGTGGGGGGCCTTCATCACATGATTTTTAAAGCTGTGGCCAGAGTAGTAGAGCAAAAAAATAATTTTAATAAACTAGTATTAATCCAAACACCATCATTTTTAGGGGATTTTAACTGCCCCTCCAAAAGTTGGCACACCTGTATCTCTGCAAATAAACATATTCAGTGCTTCCTTGATTTTATCATTACAAACTCCTGTGACCAAACAGTAATATCTCACTCTAGGGGATGCAACATTCTTGATCATTGCCTCACAAATACAGCTCTTGTCTGACCCCACCCATTTTCACAGTCTCACTCGTCAGATCAGTTCACTTTGCAGTTTTATTCATCATATGATTCTAGTACTGGTCAGCGACCAGTTCATTGGTCTTTAAAGATGTCTCCGAGGCTAATTTCCTTGTGTTCAGTGAAGATTTGAGACAGCTCAAGAGTCTCCAACTCTTCCCTGATTCTGCAGCAGATACTGCTACATAGTGCCATCTCAGCTCCTGCAGTAGTAGCTTTCTGCACAAGGGAGACCTCACCACCATGGGACCTGGCATCTGTATACTTAAGATCCTCACCAGTGATATATGCAAGGTAATGAAAACATCATCATGAACTTCAGAAACAGCCTCATATGGAACTAGAAATTCTTAGAGCCTAACAAATTGACTTTGTAAAAGGTAGATTGTGCTGATTAAACCTGTCTGACTTCTTTCAGAGATGCACTAGATGAAAGTAACTCCATGCACACAGTTGTTTTTGCCTTTTTGGCTTCTCAGAGCTTCCCATTGGCTGCCCTCAGTTTCTTTTCTCATCCATTGGCTATACCAGAACTGCCTTAGCCTCCTTTGAGCTAGACCTGTCCCACATTATAGGCTGATGATAAGACTGAGGACCCCGAGGTAGTGTTACACCGCTGTCAAGGAGTAATTTTCTACTATTTCCCAGCCCCCTGCATGTGGCAAGTAACACCCCGGGGTTGGGACCAGCCATGAGTGTCAGCAATGAACTTCCCCCACTTCTGCAAGGGGTTGACATTAGCAGGACACCCTGCCCACTATTGGGCAATAGATTGTGGTTGTTTCCCCCCAACTTCTAACAAGAATATCAATGTGTGAAAATGTGCCCTGAGTTCATGCACCTTTTCTTCCCTGTTTCAACAAGTGCCCTAGACTCTTTTTGAACTCAGTGATCTTGAGTCATGGTTTTAGCTTCCTTTTGGTGTAGCGCTTACTTACACAAGTGTTCCACTGAAAATGTTCATTTTAAACCTCCAGGATTGTTTAGTACATATAGTGGTAGATTTATCTCTACAGCTATTGAAGTGATACTAGATCTTGGAGAATCAAGACTGTGGCTGTAGCTACAGGCTCAGGCTAGTGAAGAGTAGCAAACTTTATTTAATTGGCTAAGACTTTGCAGGAGGTTAGCTTTTGAAAAGAAAAATGCATTCAAAAGTATTATATTTAGGATTACTGACGCATTTATATGAGAAAATCATCCGTGTGTGGTCAGATTTTAAAAGGGAGGATAATACCGATAGTATTTTACAAGCTGAGGTGATAATAGTAAGGGAAAATATCCCAGATATTTGGTCCCATGGTTGGGAATTCACTAATTGTTCTAGATAATTTTTATTAATCAAGTCAAAGAAGCATTGGGCTTGTTTCCGTATTGTAGTGAAAGTCACCTGGTTTATTGTGAGATAATTAAAGTCACTGAGGATAAATGTAGTAGGTTTTATACGTTTATCAGTTAGGGTTGAAAAAGTGATTGTAGTTTACAGAGCTTATGGAGTGACTTTTGTAAGTGGCAATGATGTGGCTGGTTAACAGTGTTCAGAATAACTTGGATTTTCATTATTTAAAATTTCCAGAAGTAGAGGGAGTGATATCATTACACTGAAGGCATGTTGTTGTAACTACATATGTAGTTATTTGATCTGATGTCAATTTTCATTCATTCCTCAACTAAGGGGTTCAGATCTGATCCTCGAATCTGACTCAGCTGTTATATTAGCTCGTGGCCTCCAGCAAAGTCTTGAGCTCCTTCCATACCCATAATGCAACACTCCTACCACCTCTCGGATCTCGTTTGCCACTTTAATGTCTTGATGAGATCACCTTCACCTCTCAAGATTACAGTGGGCGATAAATCCTGTTTTGATATTTCCTTTCTAAAAACTTTTTGTATACCACTATTTCTTTAATCTTAATTTTATGTCATTTTTATTTTCTTTTTCTAAACACTTTTCAGTGTAAACTTTCTTACCATTAGTAGGCCTAACTTTCCGTCCCTTCCCCCTTTACACTTAGTGTATTCTTCTTACATTACCATAGTTGCTATTTTGTCTCTGCCTACAAGATTATTGTAGTTCTTGAATACCACTGTTGGTATTTTTCCTTTCCTCGTCTTTCTGTTTTAAAAAAAACACAATTTAGTTTAGTTCTTCTCTTGTTACAGTAATTATTTTTCTTTAATAATGTCTGAAAAACATCCAACAGGTTTTAGAAAATGTGATAAATTTGGGCACAAATTGATTTATTTGGATGCCCACAATCTTTGTGCGTATTGCTTGAGACTTGATCATTTACAGCAAGATTGCAGTTTTTGTCGTGGGTTCAACCCCCGAGCGCTCAGTGACAGGAAGAACAAGTTGATTTTAAAAAGTTTGTTGCTGCCTTTGTTCTCTTAAGCCATTGCTGGGGTTCAATCCCCCAAACACAAAACTAGAGACCTTACTAAATGGTCTAAGTGTTCTGAGTCTCCAGCCTCGTCTTCCTCTGAGCCAAAAAAAAAAGAGAAGTTGGATCCGACATTTCTTAAGATCCAAGCCTCATTGAATCTGATTAAACCTGTTCCGGATCCTACACTGTTGGATCTGAAACCTTTACCAAGGGCAACTTATTCTCCACAGTACCCCCTCCCTTTTTAGAGGGGTGCTCCAAATCACCATCCCTAGTATCTTCTTGTTTCTCCACGAGTCTCATGGGAGCAGATGTGGAGAGGATGATGAGGAAATTCTTCACAGAGCAAATTCATATGGAAGTTCTCCCGGTTCCTACCTCTTTGGGCCAGGAAGTCCGATCATCTACTACTCCACCCATTACAGCTCATTCTGTAATCCAACCTGTGGTTTTAGAGTCCACGGATCTGAGCGTTCTGGTTCTATCTGGTTTGGATCTGAAGAGAGCACCGTCTTCGGATCTGAATACTGCTCTCAGTGCACTGGCTGTGACATCCTTGGAGCAGGATGACTCTTGGAGCTGAAGCATCCCTGTCAGATCCAGGAGGTTAGAGTTGAATCCAAGGTTTTCAGAGCTGTGTCTCCCTCACAGAGCTTTGGCACTGGACAGCTCAGCTCTGACTTCCGCCGTGGGTGGATTGCTCTTGGAGTAGAGGGAGACGATGAGCCAGAAACTCGCTTTCTCGGGTCTGTTGTCTTCCTTCTCCCACAGCAATCTGCCATTGAGGTTGTGAAGAGAGTGCTCTCTGCTCCGGCAGGTCAGATGGGGCCTTCCCCTTTGGATCTTCCCTCTACTTCTCAGATGACTTTGCACCATGATCCTTAACATTCTACCCCACAGGGACAAGCTAGTTCAAAGCTTCCAGACTACCCAGCAGGGTATCCTCAGCTCTTCTGATAATTCACTGGACCACCCCAATGAGGAAGTCCCTAGGAAGAGAAAGTGCAAAAGGAGGCACTTGGACTCTCCTGAAGAGTCAATCACTGTGGATACTGATTTTGATGAGGGAGAGGGGTCCCCAAAATCACCACTTGATGATGTCTCATTTGGAGACATTCTTGAGCTCCTTAAACAGAAGGGTGGGTGGTCTTCCCAAGACCCTTCTGTGGAGGAATCAGTACTTCTGGAAGCCTTTGGGACTGGCCTGTCAATCTCCTGTGTACTCTGCCCACCAATGAGCTCACTGATTTGATCTCTAAGCAGGCGTGGAAGGAACCTGGTATGATTGAGCCAATCCTCAAGAGACCAGACTGGATTCTGGCTCCACCAGTAGGCAAGGAATATTGAGGTAAAGGGGTGCCAGTAGATGCCATGGTTTTGGTGGCAGCTACCAAAAAGGAACTCGCAGAACAGAGTTCCATAGTCCATCCTCCTAGTAGAGAGTCTGGGGCGATAAACATGTTTGGGAAGTGTGTTTATGCTTCACTGACTTTTGCACTCATATCACTGAACTGTTTGGCACATTTTATGAGACTTCCAAGAGATTTCATTAAAGAGCTATCAACATCTCTTTGTGGAACCAAAACTGCTGAGGCTGAATCTTCAGTAGGCTCTCAGTCAGCTAGCCTACAAAACTATATCTAATTCATCCATGAGGCTTATCTCACACACTGCAGAAGGCACCTCAAGGGCTATATGTTCAAGTATTTCCATCAGAAGGCATGCCTGGATGTGCCTGTGTGATTTTGCGGAGCCTTCAAGTTTTCATTCATCAATGCTTCCTTTGACGGCACTTCTTTTTTGGGCCCCACAGTAAAGGACACACTCTCCAGGCGTGAGAAAGAGTGAACGACCCTCTCTGCAGTGGCATGTGTATTTTGACTCCTCAAAGGACCTTTCCCAGGAATCAAAAGGGAGGTCGAAAAATGTGGTTCAGAACCAGGACATACATGGAGATAGTTTCCCCAGAGGTGGGGGGGGAGGAGAGATAATGTAAGGTGATGTCCTTGTGGCAGAGGAGGCCTGTAAAACTGGGGATCTGTTGATTCCTTTTCTGACAGATGGTTTCAGCGCTCTTGAATTGAGGCCCGATTGCCTAACTCTGGAGGCAGTCAGGGGTTGCTTATATCAGCACCAGACCGCCTAGCTAGAATAACAAAAGACAACTGGGTGCAGAGAATTATTTCCAGAGATTATATAATTCCATTTTCCCTACCTCCTCCACTGTCAATAAAACTTCCCAATGTTCCACCCAGTCAGAGGAAAGCAGCAGCACTAGAAATCCAAAAGCTGTTAGAAAAGAGTTATCCAAGATGTCCCACCAGACCAAATAGAATCCGTAACTTACTCAAGATTCTTTTTAGTGCCAAAGAAAACAGGAGACTGTAGACCAATTTTGGATCTTAGTGTATTGAACAAGTCAGTTTGACACACAAAGTTCCAGATGGTCACGGTTCTGTCCATTCTGCCCCTTCTGCGCAAGGATAACTGGATGCGTTTGATAGATCTTCAGGATGCATACTATCACATAAAGATGAAAAGACGATCCAGAAGGTACTTATGCTTCTGGCTGGGAGCCATTCAATGTCAGTTCAGAGCACTGCCCTTTGGCCTCACCACAGCCCCCAGGGTGTTCACCAAGTGCATACCAGTGGTAGCAGCTCACTTGAGACTGCAAGCATTCCACGTGTTTCCATATTTAGACAACTGGCTCATTACTGCCCCGACCAGATATCGACTGATAGAAGCACAAGATCAGGTGCTACAGACTTGTTCACATCTCGGAATAACCGTAAATTACAACAGGTCTCATTTACATCCAGCCCAGACATTAGAATTCATAGGAGCAGTGTTAAACACAGTATCTATGGTAGCTTCTCTTCCACTATCAGGAGTGCAAACGATAAGGATGCAGATCAGGAAAATAATTTGCAGTTCCAGAATTTTGGCCCAATTGATTCTACAAGCCCTGGGATCAATTTCAGTGGCAATAATTGTGGTCCCTTTAGCAAGATTTCACATGAGAATTTTACAGTGGATGCTAACAACACAATGGTCAATAGCCCATGTCATAAAAGATAAGAATAACTTAGGTGTGCAAACAATACCTTTCCTGTTGGATGCTGTTACAACAGGGGTTACAAGGTGGTCCTTTCATTCTCCCTCAGCCCAAGGCCATACTGTCCATAGATGCTTCTGAGATTGAATGGGGGGGGGGGCATTTCCTGGGAAAAAAACAATCCAAGGCACTTGTTCCCCAGAAGAGGCCAGTGTGCATATAAATGTTCTGGAGATGAGAGCAGTGCTTTTGGCATTGCAGGCATTCCAAGACTTTCTCCTTCTCGTGACAATTGCAATCCAGACAGACAACATGTCAGTAGTTTGGTACATCAACAAACAAGGGGGAACCAGACATTGTCCCCTGTGTCAAGAAGCCCTCAGAGTGTGGCATGAGTGATATCTTCCAACCGCTTTCTAATAGCAACGCATATTCCAGGGAAATCCAACATAACAGCAGACAAACTGAGCAGGTTCTTCTTACTGCCTCACGAGTGGTCTCTCAACAACAAAGTGACAGAAATGATTTTCGGTCATTGGGGCCAGCCTTGCTTTGATTTTTATTGCGTCTTCCCTAAACAGCAAGTGCTGCAGCTTCTTTACCCCGATTCTCCCACTGGGAGGAAAACACAGAGGAATGCTGTACTCCATGTTTGCCCCCCCTGTAGTCTTCTGGATGCTTGTCCTCCGACTCCTCTAATTCCCAAATTCCATCAGAAAGCAGCTTGATTAAAGAGCAAAGTCATCTTCATTTCATTGCACCTTACTGGCCTCAACAGATTGTTTCCCTTCCTTTAGCCTCATCTACTATATCCACCTTGGATTCTGGATCCAGTTCCAGACCTCTTGTCTCACCTGACAGGTATAGTTCACCCGGATTTCTCAAATCTCAAGCTAACAGCATGGTTTCTCCAGTTCCTTTATTAGCCAGGCAACCAGTGCTCTCTTCCGCTTGTCTGTTCCATACTTTTATCTTCCCATAAACCTTCTTCTAGGAAACTTTGCAGGAATAAATGGAAAAGGTTAAATTTTTGGCAGAGCAAAATCAGATAGACCCCTTCTCAGCTCCAGTTCAATCTGTTCTAGAATTTTTTAGTGTGTTTATTTAATGAAGGTGCTAGTTCATCAACTGTTAAAGTTCATCTTGCAGCAATCTCTAACTTTCATACAGGATTCCAAAATTCTTTGCTGGCTTCCTCTAAACTGTGCAAGGCCTTTTTGAGAGGTACTGTCCTGCTAAGACTCCCTTATAAAGACCCCATACCACCATGGGGTTTAAATTTGGTACTGCAAGCCTTAATTCATTCTCCATTTGAACCTGCAGCTGATGGTACCTTAAATTTATGACCTGGAAAACAATCCTTTTAGTTACAATTACATCTGCTAGAAGAATTTCAGAAATTCAACCATTATCTTCTAAGCCTCAATATTTAATTTTTAAGAATAGGGTTACGCTATATACCAATGCTTCCTTCCTAAGATGGTATTAGAGTCCAGCATTAACCAATCCATTAATTTGGCAGTATTCTTTCCAACATTTACAAATAAAGGGGAATATATACTGCACTTACTGGGTGTTCATAGACAATTACGTTTCTATCTACACAGAACAAAAGAGATTAGAAAGATCAACTATTTGTTTCCTTTGCACAAAATACATTGGGCGAATCAGTTACAAAGGTAACTCCAGCTAGACGGTTGACAGATTGTATTCCATTTATCTGTAACAAATTGAGTCCCCCTTTAGCAAAGCCATTAAAGTCTCATTCAACCAGATACATGGCAACTTCTGCTGTTTTCCAGTCTAGAGCTTCTATGGATGATATATGTGTGGCTGCACCTTTGTTAAATCCTCATACTTTTATTACTCATTGCAAATTAGATCTGTTCTCGAGGGGAAGAGCAGCCTTTGGCTCAGCCATACTCAGGAATATCCTTCCTTAGAGTCTACCCAGGAATTTAGATAGCTGGGGACTGTGTCCTATTAGTTGAGGAATGAATGAAAATTGACAACATCAGATAAAAAAGTTTTGTTCCCACCATACCGTTCCATCTGTGTTGTCCATTTTCCTTCTTCCTCAACTCCACACCCACCAAACCCTTATCATTTTTAATAATTGACTTGTGGAGGAATGAGACATTTCAAGGACACCAGTATCCTTACTGTTGAACTAAAGTTATGGCACATAATTATAGTCTTCCTATCAAGCAGCAAACAAGATCTGAGAGATGTAAGGGGTGGTGTATTATGGGTAGAGAATGCACTCGAGAGTTTGTTGGAGGCCACGAGCTAGTATAACTGCCGAGTCGGATCTGAGGATCAGATATGAACCCATACGTTGAGGAAGAAAGAAAATGGACAACTCAGTTGGAACGTTCTGGTGTGTACATTACTTTTGTTTTAGTTGCAGGAGGCCTGAAATTCAGATATTGTTTTACTGAGACTTCCGTTGTTAAGTAGAGCTGTTTTAATGAGTTCCAAATCCTAATTTGCTAGGTTGGAATGTCTACGAGACTACCTTTGCCTAAAAATGCACTATAGGACAGCAACAGTGACTTATCCAGAATACAAATGCATCATAAGACTCATTGCTGATAATGCCAACAGCTTTTGCTGTCCCATTATCACTCAAGTTTAGATATCAATAGGGCCAGGGCCTGTAATGCAGAGATATCTGCTGATAATACCACAACCTATATCCACTGACCTACATATGTATACTGTGTCATAGCTGAGTAGTACAGTACAATTACTAATTTGTACATGAGCTTGTGTCCAGACTTGAGGAGCAAATAACTAAGTAATGAAGAAAAATATCTTTTGAAATGTCAGTAATTAAAAATGTCCAATTTAGTGGTAGTGTGAATTTGGAGATGATTATAAACCGAATTATTATGTGGTTAAATAATAAATTGTGTCACTTTCCTTTTGTCTGACATATGTTATTCACTAAATATGGCCATATTCATAGCTTTGCCTTTATTTTGCTCCATTATACAAAATATTTCACTGTACAATGAGGTAAGAACATAAACTGCACCATAAAATGCCCCACAAAGTTAATTGACTAAAATCTGACACTGATGGAAGGACTGAAGGACTGAATGCTTCTGAGGCATACCACAGTACAGAGTCCCTTACTGGCAACAAAATGCATTGCAGTCCTTGTTCTCTAACAAGAGGTCCATACTTATTGATAGGAGTAAAGGCGTAAGCACTAGGAATGTGTGTCAAATAAAACTTTCCTGGGCTGTCAAACCCCTTCCCCATCGCACAGTGCACCACAGTATATAGCCTATCTAGATGTTTGTCACGTTGCTTAAACTGGGATGGAAATCAGATGGCCTTAGACTGCTTGTACTATTTGGATAGTCCTTCCACTTTAACTGTAAGTTCTGTATTCATAGTAGTGCTTAACTGTTTCTGTCCTCCTTTAATCTTTTCTGGGGGTTTCTGCATATTTTATGTTTTCTTGTCTAAAATCTTTTCTCTTTTTTTCTGGGCTGTTCCATTTGTTAGGGGAAAAAACTAGCCTCTTATTTTTACTTATTTCTTGTTTATAGGGTTTCCTCTTCTTTCATTCTGAACTGTTTGAGCATTTACCTTACCCTGTTTTCAAAATGGACTGCTCATGTCACAACTGTCCCTGTGAAAAACTAGTGTGCTGGAAAAATTGCAAGTTTGTTTTTCAGAAATAAAGGTAGATGAAGTTAATTTATACTAAAGCTATCTTTAATTAAGAAAAATGTAATCAATTGATTAAAACATAAAAGTAAAATAAATTGCATTGTACTTGACTGCAGTAAATACATAGTAGTTAAAATAAGTGCAGGAATTTTATATACAATTAAATTGTGCATTTGCTGGAGTGTGAAAGTACTGCTGTTTGAAACCGAAACTAATTATCGTATGCACATATCTGTAATGCTTAAAATAATTATTCTTGAAAGTGGTAGTGTAGGTAAAGGGGTATTACCTTATTTTGGACTCCATTCCTCCTGGGAGTGCTGTAACTATGGAATCAAGAAAGTATTTCCTAACATTCAAAATTGAAGCTAACAAGAAATGCTGGATGGGACTTGTATAAAAGACATGGCAGCATGGTAGCTTAGGGGTAAGGTTTTTGCCTCACAGTTTGAGGGTCAGTGGTTCAGCACTGGCCTGTAATCACTATCTATTTGGTGTTTACGTATGAGAGAGAGGGATTGCTAACTACTGAAGGGTTGCTTCCTCTTCCTACCGGGGCATGCAGAAAGAAACAGAGATACCTGTTCAGAACTTTGCAGATTCTGTTCAGATTTTCAAAGCTGCTGATCATCATCATCATCAGCCCCCCTTTTTCCCATTTTTTTCTACATGGTGTCAGGGTATCATGTTAACTGCTGCCAACTCTCTCGATTCAGTGCCACACTCCTGCCTTCCTCAACACTCATGCCTGACTGTTGCAGATCTTCTTTCACACAATCCATCCACCTCTTTGCTGGATGTCCTTACTTCCTCTTACCTTCTTCCTGTCTTTCCCAAATCCTCCTCACCAGATTGTCTTCTGCATTTATGTACACGTGTCCAAACCACCATAATCTGTTCTCTTTGATCTTTAATGCAATTGAAGCTACTTTGGCTTCTGCTCTTATGTCTTCACTTCTTTGTCTGTCCCACAGTGTGCATCCTACCACCTTTCTCAGGCACTTCATTTCCATCACTTCTGGCTTCTTCAACTGTTCTGCCTTTACTGCCCAGGTGTCTGTGCCATACAGTAGTACTGGTTGCACCACTGTCTTGTACACCTTACTTTTCAACTTTTTGGCATTCTCCAGTCATAGACTACACCTGACTCTCTATGCCAGCTGGCTGCAGCCCCTCTGATTCTAGCTTTGACCTCTTCCTTCAGACTTCCTTTTTCATCAACCATCCCTCCCAGATACTTGAAGCTGTTTATCTGTTCCACCATCTTCCCTTCTATCTCTATTCTCAGCTTCTTCTGATTTCCCCAGTTTGCTGCCATTACCACCATCTTATCTGTGCTTAGTTTAATCCCATGTACATTCAGTTTTGCATTCCATTCTCCTATCCTTTGTTGAAGTTCTAACTCTGAGTCTGCCTGTAATGCTACATTGTCTGCATACAGCAACTTTGTTGATCTGCCCCCTCCAACCTGTTTACTAATGTAGTCTATCGTCAGTATGAACTGCAGTGGGCTCAGAACTGAACTCTGGTGTACTTGAGTCATTGGGTTCTTGTACATAGCCTGCACTAATTCTACCAGTGTTTCTGGGGCTTAAAAACCACCGCAGTACTGCCCAGATCAGCTTTCTTGGGACCTTGTCATATGCTTTCTCCAAGTCTAGGAATGCCCAGTTGGACTCTCTCCTCAACTCTAGCTTCTTCTCAATTGTCTGTCTCACTGCAAAAATCGGGTCAGTTGTGCTGCATCCTGATCTGAATCCGAACTACTCATCTCCCATCTTACATTCTACTGTTCTGCCTATCCGTTTATTAGTCACCCACTCCAGAACTTTCATGCAGTGTGATAGGAGTTTGATGCCTCTGTACTGCCCACAGTTGTGGATGTCCCCTTTGTTCTTGTATGCTGGCACACATATGCTTATTCTCCAGTCATCTGGGATACACCTATCTCTCCACACTGCTATTAGTACCCTCAGGTACCATTTCTTTCCTATCTCACCCAGCATCTTTTTCATACCTGATGTGACTTCATCTGATCCTGCTGCTTTCCCTGACTTCATTTTCTTAGTGTTGTTCTTACTTCTTCTAGGGTGGGCTCCTCTTCTTCACTCATTGTAGGCTGTTTCTGGGGAAGTACAGCTTCTGTGGGTTTTTCTTCATTCAGAAGCTGCTGAAAATACTCCTTCCATCTGCCTTTGATGTCCTGTGGACTGGTGAGCAGGTTGTTGTTGGGATCCCTTATGAAGGGTGTCTGACTATTTTCTTTATCTTTCTGTCTTTGCCTTGCAACCTGATGTAGTTTATTTGTGTCACTTACTGAGTCAATTTCCAGAAGTTGGTAGACTGCCTCCAATGCTCTATTCTTTGCTATTGCAACTTCTCTCTTAGCTTCTTTGTTAGCCAACCAGTAGTCCTTCCTAGCCTGATCAGTCTTTTCCATCTCCCACTTCTTCCTGCACTCTTTCTTTCTTTTGATGACTTCCTGGACTTCTGCATTCCACCACCAGCTTTCCTTATGTACCTTATTTCCATACCTGGCTCGGCCACATATCTTTTCTGTAGTCCTAACACATGCTGTTTTTATGCGCTGCCATTCTTGATCAACTCCACACATGCTGTTTTTATGCGCTGCCATTCTTGATCAACTCCACCTATTTCTGCCTCTTTTTGGGGTGCTAGTGCCCTGAGTAATTCCTTGAACTGTTGTACTTTCTCACCAGTCAACTTCCGGGTATTCAGTCTGGCCTCTGTTGACCTTAGAGCCTTATCTGATCACTGCTTGCAGCTGATTGTGGCAATTAGTGGTTTATGCTGTGGGCTGACTGTTTCACTGGGGATGACTTTGCAATCATGGATTGTACCCCTACTATGAGGAAGACTACCTGAGTTGCATGTTGGCTACTCTTGTATGTGATCTTGTGACTCTCTCTCTTTCTGAACCATGTGTTGGCTCCTATCAAGCCATTTGCCAGACAGAAGTCTAGAATGGCTTCTCCTTTATTCTTGTTGCCCCACCCATGTGGACCCAGGCAGTATCCTATTATGTCTGTCCCGATATGCGCATTCAAGTCACCCATTATCAGTACCAATTCATGTTGTCCTGCTGTATCTAGTAGATCCTGAATCTGCTGTCTGAATGCACTCTTTTCCTCACTATCACAACCCTGCTATTGGGTATAGCCTGAGATTATGAATACTGCCCTATCATTACACTGGAGTCTGATTGCCATGAGTCTTTCATTAATTCTGATGATATTCCTCACTGCCTTCTGAAGAGTCTCTCTCACTACAATTCCTACACCATTTCTAACCTGTCCTCCTCCTGAGTAGTAGAGTCTGGATACTAAGCCAAGTGGCTTTGCTGTACTGCCCTTCCATCTCATCTCTTGGATACATAGGATGTCCAGCCTTCTCCGTATCACCATGTCACTTCCAAGCTGCATCCTGTCAGTGAACTTACATTGTGTAGCAATTCTCAGTTCATGTTTGGCAGGTTGGTTTTACATCCAGCTTTTGCTCAACAGAGCTATCCCAGGTAACACAGGCTGGGCAACTAGACACCAGCCAGCCAGTAGCTTATTGATCCAGGGCTGCAGTGGTTTTATGGCAGGCACACATTGGCCAATAGGGGCACATACACCCCTCCCACCGTTAGCATGGGTCCCTGACGTAGGTCGGATCCTCAACCCACTTATAACCGGTAACTACCCATGCCCATTTTGGTGACATTAGTCAACATGACCGAATCACCTAGAGCCATATTTTATACTGAGTGGCTAACCCTGCCACGGTCCCCAGTCTGTGATTCATGTTCTTCTATCTTGAAGATACTGTGCACCACAGTAGATGCCCAAAGCGGTTGATCTGTACAACTCTTTTCCCTATAGGGCACCATGTAGAGTCTGTGCTGCTGCCCACAGCTCCATTCATTGGTGAGTTTGAGATGAAACACTCAGCATGTTTTTTCAGATGTGAGAGAGACCCCACGGAGACACAGGGAGAACATGCATACTCCAAACAGGCATTGGTTGGAGGTCAGGATTGACCCTTGTACCTTGTGCATAGGAGGCAAATACCTTAACCATTATGCCAACTGGCTATTGATCTTTATCTAAAATTAGTGCTAGACTAGCTGATAATGTTTGCTATATATACCATTTGAAATGATAGTTACCTTGCGTGCCACAAATTGTGGTTGCTTAAATGATAGTCAAGTCAATATTATTAGGACCTATAGCAAGGAGCTAGTAACATTTTTGGCTGCACTGTAATAGACGTTTGGCACAATTTATCAAAGAGATATTATGCTAATGCATAATAACTCCTTGTCTTGCCTGAAGAATATGTTTTTTTGAGAACTGTTTTCCTGTTTTCAATCCTCAGCTTTTCAACTTCAGAGTAAGTGAGGGGTTGCCAAATGCGGGATATTGCCCAGATAACTGTACTCTGCCTTTAAGGCCAGTTTCACCTCACATATTAATTGACTTGTAGTGATGTACATCAAGAGACCATAACCCTACTTATCACATGTTACTGGTGGCAGTGGCTAGGATTTATATTCCTTTTCATCATACATTATCTGTTGTCTGTGGATAGCTTGCAAAATATTTTTTAACCAGAAGGTGTAAGTACCCATGCAACCACAAGGTTAACTATACAGCAGTACAAGTTGCACAGCAGTATTTAATTTTTTCAGTAAGAGTAGTTAGGAAATAAGCAAAATTAGCTCTGTAGTTATGAAGAAATTCCAGTTCCACATCTGACTGAAGGATGCAAAGAAAAGGGAATTTTGTGTGCCTATGTCACTAAAGATATGATACCAAAAGAGAAAACAATAAAAACAGTCTCGAGCCACAGTCAGCAGGTCACCAACACTTTTAATATCAATACAAAAATATATAAGGATAAGCGCTTTTGTCTCAAAAGTGAGACTTCATCAGATAAAACTCCACATTTTTAGCAACTTTATATATAACCGTCAATTAAAAAATGATGTTCGTTCATCTCTGTTAACCCTTAGTAAACTCTATACCAGTCATCTAAGCTTTAGTTAACACTTGAAAATATGTCAAAGGTTTCCAATAAATAACTCCCCCACCCCTTTTAATAAATTAATGTCACTCATTATATTAACACTATTAACTAAATACTATTAAAATCCTCATACACAAAAAATCAGGACAGTGAATCAGGTCACACAATGCTTACACCATCAACCAAAATGTTAAATAAGTTACACAATAACTACCTTCTGCTTAAGTACTGGTTTAAGGGACACTTGTTTGCTGACTGTGGCTCAAGGCTGTTTTTATTGTTTTCTCTTTTGGTGCTGTTGGATTTACACGTTTTGGTATTTTTTAAAAGATGATATGATAGTTGCCTTCAGTACAGCTGAAACTGAAACTGCAGGGAGCCTGATAGTGGCTGTGAGCATATGTGAGCACAGAGTATGCGCAAAGAAACGTATTCCATTCCATTCCTGGGAAATATCAAATTCAGTCTGGACTTAAAAAAATAAATAAAACCTGGAGTTAAAGCTGGAAATGAGACATATCGAAACTGCTGAGAAAATGAAACAGCATAAGGTTTAAAGACAGGAAGACAAGAACGAGAGGAAAAAGAAAAAAGTGCAAAGCAGTGTCAGCATGAGGGTGAAGCTGTCCCCTCATCAAAGTCATAGGGGGTAAAACTATAATTATAACTCGGAAGACCAAAAAGATGCTCATCCATGTTACTCAGTACTGGTTGGAGGTAATGTCCCCCATTAAGTAGATTTCACCCTTATATCCCAGATGAAAGTATGTGATTGCCCATCCTTTCATCCAGACTGGTTTTAAAGGTTGCTAGGAAAGTACTTTGCTACAAGTGTAAAGTAAGCCTGTTCCAGAAATGGGGATGTGTTGTCTTAGGTACTTGTTGCACCAGTTGGATTTACTGATGTGGTGGTGTAGGTTTAGGTCTCCAGAGTAGGTGTTTGCTTTACCACTGGTTCTGTTTAAGTGAAGGAATTCTTTATGTGTTGGGTTGTTCATAGCATATAAAGCTATGTAGAGATCCTTCCTCAGGAGCCAATGTGAGATTGAGTTGAAGGTAGGGCTTTTAATTTCTCAGGGTAGCTAAGAGTACTAAAACCTGAGATTCGTTAGGCATGCAAACACTCAGGTTTCTGAAAGTAGTTTAGGTGCTTAATGAGGTACATACCAAAGGGGACAGTATATCCAATGGTGGGCTTAATAATAAAGGAATAATGTTTTGTCATTATAAAGAGGGATATGATTGATAATTTTATTTGAGCATTTGAAAGGCACGGGTAAGGCACTGCATATTTTAAATAAATTAAACTGTATGATAAGTACTCTGACTTATTTTCATTTTGTTTTATAGGTTTCTGGTTTGTATGTTTTGTTTTCTTGTCTTTAGCCCTTGTTTTATTACAGTGTGGATTTTCTTTAAATTTTATTTTCTTGGAAATAAAAAAAAAAGTCTTGGTTAGGACCAGTTAGTAAACATTTGTGTTGCATTTTTTGACTGTAAAGGAATTACTTGTAAGTGAGTTGTGGGAAGACCAGTGAAACAACATTTTTACACTTTTATAAATATGAAAACAGAATAAAGCTGTAATGTCTTTGCAGGTAAAATCACTCTTTGGTAGTTTTGATTTTTTTAATCATTTATGCACTCTTGTTTTCTTGCATAATGTGTTCTTTTACTTTAATTGGTTTTCTTGGAGTTAAAACAAAATGTAGATTAGGGCTAGTTAGCAAACATCTGTGTTGCATTCTTGGCTGCAAAAAGATTAATAGTATCTGAGTTGTCTGGGGCGCTGAGGTACAACATTTTTATTTAAGGTATGCATGCAGAGAAGGGCAAGGTTTCATCTGTAAGGGTTACCAGGTTAAAGTGCTATTTGACTAATTATTTATTTTTTGGTTTATAATTTGCATACTTTGTTTTCTTGTCTTTTGGTCTCATTTTATTATAATGTTATTAGTAGGGTTGCCACCTTTCGTTGGAGCCGAAACTGGACCAAAGCCATACCCCTTGTACCTTCCATAATCCCACCCATATCCCTCACCCCTGCCCAATTTATACCCATTTTGTGACATCATAGGCACATTGGGGAGAGTAGGAACATCCTCTTTTACTGGTTTGCCTCACAATTGTGATGTTTTTTTAAAATAAAAGCATAATGAATCTGCAGATTTAACAAAGTCCGATTGTTTGTTTTTTGAAACAGATACAGGAGCTTGTACAGTGTTTTCTGGACTGCTGGATAATCAGTTTGATTTCCGGGTACTCCAGAAAAAAAAAAAAAAAACAGATAGGTGGCAACCCTGGTTCTTAGCAAACAATTGTGTTTAATCTTTTAACTGCAGTAGTGTGGACTGTATCCGAGCTATAGAACGAGCTGAGAAAAAATGTTTTTATATAAGGTAATCAGAACAGGACGTGGTTTATATCTGTAAACTGTGTTTTTTTATAAGGGAACTAGAAGTAGGTACACATGTATGTGTTTATTTAAGACCAGTGTTTTTAAGTAAGGTAAGCAGAACAGGTCAAGGTTATTGATTGTTGACATGTAGCACGGCTGATTCTAGGACCATTTTCAGCCACAACTCAGGTGCAAATGAACAACTAATTACAAAGTTAATGTATGTTAGCAACACAAACAGAGTTGTGTAGTTATGTGGGTGCTGATGCACAGCTAGTTACAATTATAAAACTTTAGTACTATCGGTTAAATAATATCAGATTACTTTTGTCGAAATACGGAGTTTAACATGCAGATCTAATGCACTTCTGCTTAGCTTTACATTTCACTACAGCATACTTCTGAATAGTTTGTGTGCTATGGTTATGTTTTAAAAAAGTAATAGGAGTGGTGTGTACATTAGATTAGAGAATACCACGGAGGGAATAGCATAGAAAAGAGGAGCATGAAGGCCTGCATGTGCATGAGTTTGTATTTACATAGTTTGAGTCCTGCTTTAGGGTTTAGGCTTTACAGTATTATCTATATACTAATTTGAGACAAAAGGGCAGTTTGAGTTTAATGCTAGAAGTTTTAGGTGGTTTTTGGTTTATAGTTTGTATACTTTGTTTTCTGGTCTTTTGCTTTTGTTTAGTACAATGTTGTTTTACTTTGTTTTTTTTTTGTTTAGGGACAGTTAGCAAACATGTTTATTTCATTCTATTGCAAAGAAATTAACTCTATATGGGTTCTGGGAGGAGCTGAGAAACAGCACTTTTACAAGTTAAGCAAAACAGGACAATGTTTAATCTTTAAGGGCTGCCAGGTAAAAGTACCCTTTGACTTAAACCCATTGTCCCTTGTTGAAGTTTTACTTTAGAGACCCCATACAGTATTACTTCATTTTCATGTACTGGCATGAACTACAAGATCATACTGGCAAGGTCCTTCCTTAGATGTATAAAACTTTAGCTACCCTTCCTTTCTTATTTCCCACCTACTAGGTAGACACTGCAGTAATCCCTTTTCCTAACTTCCTTTTAAAATCTCTGACATAGTTCTTAGTATTGTCTTATAAAGAGAATACAAAAGGCCTAGCTAGGTGGGAAAATTGTACAGACAAAAGACAAATAAAAGGAAAAAGCTAGGGATTCAAGAATGGACATGAAATGAATAACACAAACTGGACAAAATGAGTAGGGGGAAATTTGTGAGGTGTTCACAATATAGAGCACCTGTTTGACTCTGGGAGCTTTGGTGTAGCAGTGGGTGTATAGATTGCAGGAAAATGGGGCAGCTTCATACTGCAGTGTGACAGCTAAAGATGTTAGTTGACTGGATAGGTAGGCATGAAAAAGAAGAAACATTAGATTTGCAGATGGTATTGTCTGAGAAAAGTTAGGCAGAAGACAAGAGAACATGGACAAAAGCTCTGAGAGAAGTACAAACGAATGATGTGGCACAGAGTAATGTGAAGAGATGTTGCCCTACAAGGAAGGGATAAGAAGAACAAAACCATTGTGAAAAGTGTTTTGGGGTGAGCGAGAACCAGAGGTGTTCAGACAGGGACTAACAGTGCAAGTTAAGCAGAAGGGAGGTAAACAGGGAGAGGTAGATGGCAAAAGAGACAGAACAGTGGAAAGCTGTAGCAAACACATAGGAGATATGGGAAAGAAATTGTATGCACCGTAGCAAGAGAGACAATCAGTAAAGACATTGAGGAGAAGGAGGAGGAGTATGAATGACTGAGGTGGAAATCTTACAGTTTTTAGAGGTAGCAGCATGAGGAAGGAATCAAAGGGGCAGAGAGACAGTGTGAAAAAACAGTTGAGGTTTTTGTTGATTGAAAACTCAATCACAAAGGGGATAAAGAGTCTAGGCAGGTGAGAAAAGAGACTACATTTCAGTGAAACCAGTTTCAGGGATTATACTATATAAGACATGGGAGGAGGTAAGCAAAGTGATTACTAAAGGGAAGAAGTGGGCACATGTTGGGGTGCACATAAGCACCAAGGATCTGTTATGGGAGATTACAGCAGTCAGGGCCAGTGAGCTGGTAGAAAAATATTAGAAAAGGGGAGGTTGGTGGTAGCTTGCTGAGGAGTGTTACCTATACCAGCAATCAGCGTTCAATGGAAAGAGAAAATTATGAAGCACAATGATTGGGTGCAGAAATAGGCAAGGAAGAGATAATTAGGTGGTATGAATGGGAGGAAATCTGGCAGTGGGACCAGCTGTGTGCAAGGGACAGGCTACATCTTAGTTCAGAAGGGACAGCAGTGCTTAGTTCCTGGTTGAAAGGGTGCATCTCAACAGCAGTGCATTTAAAGTATAATTGGGGGGGTGAAGGTAACAGAAGCAGAAGTGGGGGGGTAAGTGTTTAGGCAGTAGATGAATGTTAAAAAGTGATACAGATCATATCAGAGGAATGAACATGACTGACTTGGATTATAGCTTGGCAGTTGTACTCTGCAGTGGAAGGAGTGTAGGCACAAAGATGTGGGTGCTGCAAGTGGTGATGCAAGATGGGTGGGTGAACATTGTTGATATTACAGAAACCTAGGCCAGTGAGAAGATGAGGTGGGACACTGAGCTGCCTTGGTATAGACAGCTAAGAAATGATAGAGACCAAAGAGATCAGGATGGAGTAGCAGCCTCCAGAAAGGAGCATCTGATGTAGAAAAAGAGAGCAGGAAATACAAACCAGGAATGGTGGGGCAAGTGCCCTGGTATTAAGTTAGAAGAAGGGAGAGATAGATATGGTGGATTGATATAATATGTTATCAGTGAAGTACAACAAACAAGTAGGAGAAGTGATGGGCAAAGTGAAAGAAGTAAGGTAGGAAGAAGAAGAGGGTAGTACACATTTGTGATTTCAGTCCGTCAGGAATAGACTTGGAGATTCTGAAGTCCATGGTAGAGAGGGAACAAGAGTCAGTTAAGATCTTAGACTGTGAGAGATTCAGCCAGTTGATACAGTACTGCACCAGAAAGGATATATATCTGGAAGTTTGTCGTAAAGAATGCAAATGGTGTTATGGATGTTCAGATTGAGAGCATTAGGCAGCAGTGTATGGTTTAGAGGAAGAGGAAAAGATGAAAATAAAAAGACAAATACAAAGGCGTGGGATTGTAGAAGAAAATATTGAGCTGGCCTGAGGCAGGTGGTCAAAGGTGAGTTAGATGACTGGAAGCAAACTGAATAAGTAAACAAGGTATGGAAATGGATTAGAGATGGAATACTCAGGACTTTGAACAACTGTGTGAAGATAAGGGATATGAAGCTGGCAATTAGGGCAAAAGATAGGGCCTACAAGAGACACAGTTTAAAGAACCTGAAGCTTACAAGTAAAGGTTGGAGAACATACAAGCAAGGCATAAGGCAATGCTAGCTATTTCATTACAGAAAGAAAGCACTTACCCATTTGTGGATAAGTGGATTCAGGTTGCTACTTTTGAAATGTTGGGAGATTTTATGATAAGGGAGCAAGTACTTAGTACTTTGCTTGAAAACATTAAGCTGTTATTAACAGATTGGAATTGAAACACTACTGAGGGGATGGGAAAAAGGTGACCTTTTCCAAGCTATCTGGGCACAGTTGCATAAGAAGGGGATG
Organism: Protopterus annectens; assembly: GCF_019279795.1. NCBI lineage: Eukaryota > Metazoa > Chordata > Ceratodontiformes > Protopteridae > Protopterus > Protopterus annectens. The sequence continues at coordinate 725,324,341 of NC_056744.1, forward strand.
CCCCGATACTACACATGCATATAAAAGGAACCTGGTGGGGCAGTCTAGACATTCACAGCAGGTTGAACAGGCAGCAGGGGAAAGCAGTGTCTTGAGTACATGGTGTGTGTGTTCATTATCCTTCCCAGTTCCCCTTCCAATGGAAGCCCAATATTTTTTGAAAATGTGGCTCATTTCTGGGCTTACTGCTTGCAGCCATCTCTTCACCTGAAGTATATTCTTCCTGAGAAAATCTCTATTTTACTTCAAGATTGAATACTCAGGACTATGCTGGTAATATGTGGCTCCCTCGGGGAATGAGTTAGATAGTAGCAGGAAGCCTAAACTTGCGCCATAGCTCTCAGAAGGTATTCTGTTTGTTTAGAACATTTATTTTTAAATTTTGTGCAAAATTATTCCCGTTTGCATATTGAATGTTCAGATGATATTCTTTTATTTTAATTATTTCAGGTAAATAAGTTTTAAGTGCTTGTGGGTAGTGATTTATTTATGAGCTTAATTGTTTCTGCATTGATTTGGTACTGTTAACTGTTTGGTATCCACCTATCAAAGAGTGACAACCTTCCAGATATTTGGCTTATTTTAAAAGTGAAAGATAGTTTTATTCTTTTTTACCAGGGCAGTCTGGTTCGTGACAGTATTATGAATAATTGGGGAAGAAGGGTATTAGTAGTGGAGAGTTGTCATTTGCCCCCCTTTCTGGAAAATATTGTGTGTGCTTATTTCTGAAAACAATAGTTTTGGACAGATTTTAAATACTGTTTGTAAGAATGCACTGGAATGCACCGGGCAGTGTTTAAAATAGGTGAAGTTTGAGGTGACTAGAGATTGACTCTCGCTGTTTAGTGAAAAGCTTATTTGCATGTGACATGTGTTTGCCATTACCTGAGGCAGCAGTGCATATTTACTACATGTCTTTAAGGCCAGTAGTATTAATTTGCCATTCAAAGTTGTGAATCAACAGACAATAACCCTGCTATAACATATTTGGTGGCACTGGGTGGGATTTATAAACTCATTTGTCATTCTCCCTTTTTGAAGAAAATTCCTCCCCAGGACGGCCTCAGTAAGTCAGTCATTTGTTTTTAAGAGAAACACAATATTGCTTAGTGTTGTATTTATAAACAGTTTTCTTTATTTGCTATCCAGCACAGATGGAGCCAGTTGTGGCTGTAGCTCTAAGAAAACACAAAAAGTGGCCACTGATCCTGCCAAACCTAGCTCTTCTTTGATGTCAAGGCCTTCCATAAAGTTGATCTTGAAAGCCCTGAGATGCTATGCTGTTCTCCCTTTAGGAAAACTCACAGGCCACCTAAATGGCCCAGAAATAAATCTTTGTCTTTCTTTTCTGAAGTCAGACAAGAGTGTATGACACTTTCATAAAGGTTCCAGACCAAAATACAGTCAAGACTACTACTTCATTGCTTTTAACCTTTGAGGCTCAAAGTTTAAGTAGTTGTAATGATCCAGGATCAGACAAAAAAGGTTTCAATAATTTTGCAGTTGGAGCTTTTGACCCCTTAGCCTTTTACACCAAGGTGAGCCCTGATCCCTGTCATTACTGAGTTTGATTACAAAAGGTTTACAGTGGCTGTCTTCAAGCTACCCACAGGTAGTGTTGCCACCTTTTCAAATGCCCAAAGTGGGACAATTGTGGTACAAACATCAGATTTTGCAGGCCAAAACATACCCATGACCAGTACAAAAGACAGAACTTCACTTTTTTGCCTAAATAAAAGCTTATTCTTGTAGCATTTTAGTTGCTTATTCTGTTTCTGATAACATTTAGGTGTTTCAGATAGAGAATAACTGTTTTATGAAACTATTACATAAATATAGTAAATAATTTTGCCCTAAAAATCTCAGGACAATTGGCCATTTTTACAAATTTTTTGCAGGACATGACTGCCCAAAGAGGGACTGTCCCTTGCAAAGTGGGACAGGTGGTAACCCTACCCACAGGGCTTTCTGTTGTCCTTTTGCCTTCTGTTTCTGTAAGGGACAGGACATTTATGTATGTCTGCTGCCTGAAACTTAGGACACTTGAGTTATCCTCAGCAGTCCCAAATCAATGCTTGGGTGCCAACATAGTCCCCCCCCCCAATTTGACTCATCATCTCAAGGCCAATTCAGTACTTGATGTCAATTTCATTACTGAACCAGTACCATCAAAAACATACTTTGACATACCTGCAGCTGTGCATTTAGTCATTCTCAAGCATAGATAAAACCAGAACCTATTGCAATTCCCGATATCTTTTTCTGCTCACAGATACAAGCCTCCTGCATCTTTAGAATCCCTTTTCCAAAAAAATCACAGGAAAGACACATGCAAGCAGAAGCACTTTGGTTTTCTTACTCAGTTTCCAGCTGCTGGTACTAATGATAAGGAAAATAATGATTTTTAAGTGTCCCCATTTAATATCTCAATTCTGAGGAAGTCCTGGATATGATGCATCGGGAGGAGGGGTGGGTGGGAAGTGACTCTTTGATCGAGTTTCTTTCCCGTAGAGCACATTGCAGAAGGCTTTCAGGTCTCCACAGCAACCTCCTTTTTATTCCCTTCATTTCCAGATATTATTTAAGTGGTTGTCAATGCTGTGAGAAAGAGAGAATCTGTTTATGGTAGCCAGTAGTATGTCTAAAAAGTCGAACTGCCACAGTAGAAGGAAAATTCTTTATTGCAAGGACAAAGTGAGCACTTTCACGACCTTCCAGGTCACTTCATCAGACTTAATAAAACATCCCATGCCTTCCTTGATATATATACTTTCAAAGTGACCAATCAGTTAAGACAAACAATTAAATATTTATATCAGACTCAGTTAATTTAAAAATAGTAGAAAAAAACATAAATAGACATAAAACTGTTAAAAACAGTATACAAGTTTAAATGTGAATGCCTATAGAACCATGTAGTAGGGAATTAGTGCTTTAAGGCTCTTGCCTTTAAAAATGGTTTCAAAAAAACAGTTTCATTAATGCCCGGGGGTTTGTCTGCATTTAGTTGCAGAATCCATTTTTCCTCGGCCTCTTCTGTTCTGTTCTAATGTCAACCACTCTGATATTGTCTTCCAGAACTTCTAAAACTAAAAATTTAAAAACATGGTGCATCCCTTCAGCTTCTACATGTTTAGCTAAGGCATTACTCTCCTTTTTGTTTACTATGTCCCTCATATGTTCTAAAATGCATTCTTTGAGCATTCTATTAGCCTTGCCCACATAAAAAACTTTACAATGTTGGCAAAAACTAAGATAGACTATATTTCTAGTCCTGCAGTCTGAATAGAAATTAAATTCAGTTCTAAACTTTTGCTGTGGATGTACAAAAGTGCTGGATGAGAAAATGTACTTACAAGCTCTGCAGTTCCTGCATATATATGTCCCCATCCTATCTGATGCATTCAGGGACTTGTGTTTGGGTTTTATAACATAGCTGCCTTTTAAGTGATTTTTTGTTTGTAAATGAGAAGTGAGGTCCAGAGTCTATGACGCCTTCAAGTTCTTTAGTGGCTAACAATATGTTCCAGTTCTTCCTAAATATATCACAAAATTGACTGACATCACTTGCATATGTAATGGGGAACCGGAGTTTCTCATCCCTGGAGTCAGTTTCAGGGTTATTTCATGTAGTTTGTTCTGAGAAGTAAGGTCTACCCTTCCCTTGACGTTCTTGATATACTCCTTCTATGTTGATGTCTGTTTCTGCCTGGTTATGTCCTCTATCAAGTAGTTCTCCTCTTAGCACTCCAACTCATCATTTTTATTATGTAATCTTGAGGCTCTCAGGAACTGCCCTTTCATAATGTTTTTGCTAACATGTCTTGGATGCATGCTGTTTTTATGTAATATGGAATTCTTTCTACTTGGTTTTCTATACAGGCTAGTAGCCATCTGCCCCATTTCTGATTTTTTTCTCTAGAACATCAAGGAATTATATCTGTTCATTTGAGTACTTACAGGTAAATTTTAAAAATGGTGTTGTTGTGTGTAGGTACTCTAAGAATCTACCCAGCATCTCTACTGAGTTTTCCCATAGAAAAAACATGTCATCCACAAAACGTGCATACCACAGAACATATTTGCTAAATTAATTTTCCTGTAGTAGAAATGTTTCTTCCCATTGGACTAAAGTTAGGTTGGCATAGCTGTTTGCACAATCTGTGCCCATAGCTACGCCAACCATTTGTAGGTAAAAATCATCTTTAAAGACAAAAACATTATTGTCCAAAATTATTTCAAGCAGACTGCATAACAGATTCACTTTATCATTAGAGAAAACACATTTAGAACATAGCAAGATCCTAATGTTCTCTATTCCCCACTGATTTGGAATCACTGTAAAAAGTGATGTAATATCTAAGGTTACAAGCAGATACTCCCTATTTATCGAAATTCTTTCTATACAATGTTTGGAGAAAAGATTTTGTGTCTTTCAGTACTTTCACACTTTTCAAGCACTGGATGAAGATTATTCTCTACATATATTGACATATCTTCTGTTGCCCAACCTGTACTAGAAACTGTGGGTCTCATAGGTGAACATATGATATCTTTATGTACCTTGGGAAGACCATATATAACTGGAATGGTGGGAGTTTCTACATTAAAATACTTAAATAAATCCTCTGTTATGAAATTTGTAGTCAGCAAGTCAAACAAGACAGCAGTCCTGTCTGTAACACATTTAACTATATTTACTGAGATACAGGTATAGGTTTCATGGTCATTCAGTAGTTTCATCATTTGCTGGATGTAAAATTCCCTATCCATAATCATAATTTCCTCTCCTTTATCTGCAGGTCTAATTTCCACTGAATGCATTTCCCTCAGGTCATATAGAGCATCAGATTCTTCTTTACTCAAGTTATAAAAGACGGTTGTTCTATCTGAATTAAATGCTTCCCTTATTTGCTTCTCACATACTGACACAGGCTTCTACCATAGGATGTAATTTAGGTACAAAGGTACTGTTTTTTTTTTTTTAAATATTCACATCGTCAGTCATCTTTCCTTTAAACATATTTTTTAAAGTTAAGTTGTAACCAAACAACTTAAGTTCTTAAAGAATGTCAACTAACACAGTTCTCCGGGCTGGAATAAATGACAGCCCTTTATTCAAAAGTGACATATGTGCATCAGTTAGTGTTAAAGGTGAAAGATTTATTACCAGACTTTTGTGTTCTTGCTGTGGGTTACCATTGTGTTCCGTGTTGCTTCTGTGTTTGGTATCTGCCTGACTCACCCCTTCCTTCCTCTGCTCCTGTATCTGCTTTTTATCGGTAGAACATTCATTAGTGTGAAGGGTATCATTTGAGTTCCTGATATTCCCTTCTGTTGCATGGGAAAAGGGGGATTCTCTTTAGCTAGGTTTTTGTTATCATTCTTCTTCCTGCTTCTTGTATTTATATCCTTTGGTTTTACTGTTGACTGCCGCTCAGCAGGAGTCACTGGTAAACTCTGTGTTTCATCAATGTTAGTAGCTGCAGCCACTCCCTCTTAAGTTATTTGGCTTCTCTTTGCTGGTTGTGTGTTGTCTGTCACAAAAGGGGCTGGGTTTACAGGCTGGTCTGTTGCTGTAGTAAAAGGTTTGGGCCATGAGAAAACAGCACCGGACTGAAAATCAGTCATGTCCCTTTGAAGCTTTTTCAGCTTTGTATTCTGTAATCTTTTCTCATAGCTGGATATGCTTTCAAAGAGAGTATCTAGCTTGTCACCAATAATGCTATTTGTAAAGTTAGTGCATAGATCGATATGCAGAGCCTTCATTTCATTTGCAAGTTCCCTTTCTTCAGGTAAAAAATAGTCAGTAAGTTCATGTAGTCATAGCTTAACTGCAAGTTAAGCTGCTGCCATTTCTTCAGGATGTTAGGGAGAGCATCACCATAAGTTGGCATAGTTAGAACTCTCAGACCTCTGGGAACAATTTTATATCTTAAGCAGGCTTCCAAATGGAATAACTGCCATGGGAGCCTTTTATACTAATATAATTTGTTTTCAAAGGCTCTAAATTTGTCTTTGAAGAGCATTTGTGCCCCATCATCTACATCAACAGAATATTCATCAGAGAAAACTGGTCTCTCAACCAATGGGTTTACCTCTATGCTTAGGATTCCACTAAAACGTTCCATTCCATTTTGAGTGTTGGTATTCCCATTTGGATTGTAATTCAGTTTGATTTTGTACCCTTCTGCCATGTTCTCGTCCTGATGTTCACAAAAAGTACAAAGAGAAAGACAAAAACACAGGTACCAGATTAACAGCTCGGTCTTCACCTCAGAGCCAATAGTATGTATAAAAAGTCGAACTGCCACAGTAGAAGGGAAATTCTTTATTGCAAGGACGAAGTGAGTGCTTTCACGACCTTCCAGGTCGCTTCATCAGACTTAATAAAACATCCCATGCCTTCCTTGAGATATATATATATATATATATATATATATATATATATATATATATATATATATATATATATATATATATATATATATATATATATACTTTCAAAGTGACCAATCAGTTAAGACAAACAATTAAATATTTATATCAGACTCAATTTAAAAATAGAAGAAAAAAACATGAATAGACTTAAAACTGTTAAAAACAGTATACAAGTTCAAATGTGAATGCCTATAGAACCACGTAGAAGGGAATTAGTGCTTTAAGGCTCTTGCCTTTAAAAATGGTTTCAAAGAAACAGTTTCATTAATGCCTGGGGGTTTGTCTGCATTTAGTTGCAGAATCCATTTTTGCTCAGCCTCTTTTGTTCTGTTTCTAATGTCACCCCCACTGATATTTTCTTCCAGAACTTCTAAAACTAAAAATTTAAAAACACGGTGCATCCCTTCAGCTTCTACATGTTTAGCTAGGGCACTACTAACGTTAAGAGGAGAACTACTTGATAGAGGATATAACCAGACAAATGCAGACAGACCCCCAGGCATTAATGAAACTTTCTTTGAAACCATTTTTAAAGGCAAGAGCCTTAGAGCACTAATTCCCTTCTACATGGTTCTATAGGCGTTCACATTTGAACTTGCATACTGTTTTTAAGTTTTATGTCTATTTATGTTGTCTTCCACTATTTTTAAATTAACTGTGTCTGATATAAATATTTAATTGTTTATATATAGGCATTCACATTTGAACTTTTATACTGTTTTTAACAGTTCTATGTCTATTTATTTTTTTCTACTATTTTTAAATTAACTGAGGCTGATATAAATATTTAATTGTTTATCTTAACTGATTGGTCACTTTGAAAGTATATATATCAAGGACGGCATGGGATGTTGTATTAAGTCTGATGAAGTGACCTGGAAAGTCATGAAAGCGCTCACTTTGTCCATGCAATAAAGAATTTTCCTTCTACTGTAGCAGTTCGACTTTTTATACATACTATTGGCTCTGAGGTGAAGACCGAGCTGTTCATCTGGTACCTGTGTTTTTGTCTTTCTCTTCTGTTTGTGGTAGCACTTGCACTTAAGAAACAGGATAATATCATCTGTCCTTTAAGATAGTATACAGTTTCTTTTTGGAGACTTCTAAACTGGATGCTTCGATCTCAGCAGTTGAATGGAAAAGAGCCACAAATCTACAGAGCCTAATGGTCTACCCACTGATAAAGAATTCGTAGTGGTGGATCATCTTGGGAAGTGAATGTACACATCCTTCACTTTTTCTTAGTGGGAGCTCAGTTACCTGTAACAAGTGGTGGATTTCCAGCAAGATATCTTAGATGAAATGCACCTAACAGTTTCCCATTTGCCAGATGGATCTAGTAAGAACAAGCTGATGTCCTAAATAGCAATGGTTTCAATGATGTCAAACCTCTTGATGCATATTTTTTATAACACATCTGATGTTTAGCCAAGGCTGCATGTTCTGGCATAGCCATTCACTAGCACACATGGCTCCATTTGACCAGTTTTGCAGAGGGCACTGAGGTGACCTTTCTTACCTCCTGGTTCTGGAGACCATGTTTGCTTGGTCCAGAAGTAAAGGCATATCCTGAGAGTATAGAAAAAGCAGGGTACAACTCATATAGTTGTATCTTAAATTTCAGTAATTGCTCCATATTAGAGACAAGGGTGGGGGTGCCATGCCAGATGTGGTTTCAGTGTGGCAGTCAGTTACAGAAACAGTAGCAAACATTTTCAAAGAGCCCAAATTACTAGGACAGCTTTCAGAATGATGAAGGGTTGCCAGCAATCATTTGGGCACCATGGGCTACCCACAAGTATTTGGCAGTGTTCTTGAAGCCTTTCACAATTATTACCCTCTTAAGACAGTAAGGGGTCATCTATCCATAGGAAGTCACTAACTAAGGACTGATAGATCAGGATGTTATCCTGGAATTGCACAATTCCCCTTCATACATCAGATTGCTCCTACTCTTGTTTGTACATTCCACCCCATCAGGAAAAAAGTGGCAAGGGAAAGGTTTTAAATCCCCTGTACAAAAAAGACATTCAAGAGTCCCATCAGTCCAGAGTGGGCCTAAATTGTACTCCTGTTAAAGTGACAAAAAGTATATCAGGTCAGTATTAGAACTAAAGTGACTACAATTTTAAACCCTTAATTTAGTTTTATCTAACATAATTAGAGTGGATGTGGTATTTGGATCTTCAGGATTTATTCCTTCATATCAAAATCACCCAGGATGCTTCTACACTTTCAGATTGGAAATAGTCATGTCAATAACAAACTCTTCCATTTGTTATCACCTCAGCTCCCCATGGTGTTCAAGTGTACTTTTGTGATAGCATCTCACCATAGACTGCAGGAAGCCAAAGTATTCCCTTACATGGATGATTGGCTGGTACCTTTTCATTATATTCATGATCTATTATTGCCATGGAAAGAAATGTCTGTCTTTATTATTCCATTCTTTGGTGATAATAGTAAATACTGCAAAGTCACAATTGATATCTGCACAGCTGCTTTCAGCCCGGGTAGGTATTCATACAAAGCACATCTTAAACAAGATCCTGTCCATAAGATTTTACCTTTTTTTATATTAAGTACCTATTCATAATTTGCACATTATTATTCCCCGTTCTTCATTCACTTCCTTAATTCATTCAGTTTCTCTCCGCAACCCTCTAAGTATGCCATAACCCTGTTTTTCTGCCACTTCATGTTGCAGTTACCTTTAGTTTATATAAACTGGCTAAAATGTTTCTGAATATTACATCATTGCCATATAAGTTATATCTATTCTTAACCAATATTTTCACATTATGTCTAATTTGGTATAATAGTTTAAACCATAGATTTTTTAAACTTTTTTATTGCATTATTTTTTAAGATTGTAAAGTTATTATTTTTAATTTTTTATTACTTTACAGCTTTTCTACCCAGGCATCCACTGAAAATGGGCATCTAGATAGTTGGACTTTCCTGGTAATCATATGTCAGTAAATATATAAATAAACAAAATGAGCAAAAGTGTCAGCCTGTCTTTGTGTCAGTGTATTAAATCTCATGATCGCCTTTATTTCTGTGTTTTTTCATACCGGATTCCACTTAAGAATTCTGTCACAGACCTTAAAGAGTTACAGATTGCAGATTATTTTATTTCATCATGTCTACACTTCCCAAACTTGCAAATATAATTTGTTATGATGGATAGATTCTGATAATGTCTCCTATGGCAGTCCTTTCACTTACCCACACTGTCTGCTTCTGCCACCATGGATGCATCAGCCCTGTGATTTTGGTATGTGAATGGTTCAGGGTATCTAGACATCGTTTGAGCTATTCCTTTATTGCAAAATCAGGTAGGCAAGAATACTTCCTTTGACTGTGCTGTCCATTTAGGACCCCCTTTGTCAGGCAGTTCTCACCATATAGTCTAATATTGCTGGCTTGTGCTACATCAGCAAACAGTGGGAAGTATGATCTTATCCCTAATGCCAAGAGGCTGGGAGACTCATGGAGTGAGCCATGTCAAACAACAGCTTTCTGTTTGCAGATCACAATCTTGGGAAGTCCAACTGTCTTGTTGAGTGGTCTCTCAGTTCTTAGATGACACACAGGATCTTGCAGCTGTTTGTGTCTCTGACCAGCACCACATGCACCATTTTTTCTTCCTCATCCTATCAGCAGGAGCACATCAAAGGGCCATTGCTGTCCACAAGTGTCCTCGTAGACTCCTCTACTCCTTGCCCATGTTTCCTCTGATGGTATTTATTCACAGGACAAAACTTCTAAGATTGAATTTCCAAGCATGTGTGATTCCTCTTACTTCCTCTTCATCTACTGGAGAAGCCTTTTTTCTTGAAACTGGTAAGAACTTTATTGACAAGCCCATTCAGGGAAAGAGTGCCCTGATATTTACTCCCTTCATTTAACTCCTTGTATCAATTTCCAGTAGTGAAACCCTCTTTTTCTGATTGTATGATTAAAATCTTAACATCATCATAGAAGAAAGTTGTGAAATGGATGCATTTTTCTATTTGGACCACTTCCGGTTGGATTGTCTCCATTCTATGCTCCTCTTCCTGTAATTCTTGATTACTACATTAATGATTTGAAATCCAGAATGAATTATTCTTCTATTAAATTAATTTGATTGCCATTTCATACTTTCATGAGTAGATTGAATCAAAGCTTTGTCCTTCTTAAAGGTGTGTATAGCCTTTATTTGATGGTATGTTCTTAGTGAGCCCTCTGCTGCAAGATCATGTACTTTCTTTGGGCATACATTTTATGCTAGAGATATTGATCTTGGCTCCATCTGCACCTGTGCATTCAGCAGATGAAAAGTATCTTCACTGGAAAAATGTATTTATTATTTATTTATTTGACATTTGTTGACTGGGTTGGTCCAGCTGGGCAGCAGTCATTATTCAGTGGAGACCCGGGGAGAAAAGCTCTACAAATACAAAGATACTCTAATGCATGACTACAAAAAGACATAATACATAGATATGTAGAACAAGATTAAAAAATTAACAACAATAATGCAAATTAGAGATAAGATATGTGATTGCTAATAACTTCTAAAAATCAGTGATGTACAGTCTATTACAGTAAAGAGTAAATGTTGCATAATTAGAAAAAAATATATATTCTATATATTCAGTTAACCTGAAGAGTAGCAGTAGGAAGGTACAAGTTATACACATAATTTGAGTTAATGCCTATATTAAAATGCAGGCACAAGGTAGAGAGAGTACAAGAAATACGAGCTGTGCTGACAAATTAGGTGAAAGAGATAGGAAGTAGAGTGATACAGCTGGGGGAGGGGAGAGGCAGACAGGTTAACCAATGGAAACAGGGTCAGTCTGGCGGATGATTACACTGACATAGTCTTATGTTGCTTAGGTGGTGTTTTAATGCAATTCTGAATTGATGTTTGGGTTTAATATTTCGAATGACAAGTGGAAGTTTATTCCATTTTTCATCTGGTGAATAGCTGTAAAGGTTTTTGCCAAAGTTGTATATGGTAAGGAGATGTTGTTGTAGGAGTTACATCACCCAGGAAGATTTCTGAATTTCAAGCATTGTCTGTAGAGTCTATCCTCTTAACTTCTTCTTCTTCTTCTTTCAGCTTTTTCCTGGTTAGTGGTCACCACAGCGGATCACCTTTCCGCTCATGATTGGCAGTTTACAGTGTCCAGTTTCTAGCCCGGAGCCCAACCTTCCACAGAAGGCAGACACATGCATGCACTCATGCCTAGGGCCAATTTAGAGTGTCCAATCCACCTACAGCATTTCTTTGGAATGTGGGAGGAAACCAGAGTACCCGGAGGAAACCCAGGTGACCACAGGGAGGACATGCCAACTCCACAAAGAAGGCACCCCAGCCGAAGATCGAACCAGAGAACCTCTTGCTGTGAGGTGGCAACACTAACCGCTGCACCACAACGGACGCTCAGTCTATCCTCTTAACTCCCCATGCTTTTTTTTAAATATTATAAAGGCAGAGATCCTCTGTGTACTAACCTCGTCATTTATACCTAAGGTAGTCGGAGTCATTCATTAAGCAATAGATTCATTTACTAGTCTTTTTTTTCTATCTTTTTCAAATTCTGATGAATACCTGCTGCATTCATGGCTATGGTTTTCCAAATGTTTCATATTGTAGGAACTAAAATTATATGTAGAGGCAGTTAACTTTCTGTCTCCTTTTCCAACAAAAAGATTGGGTCAAAAGTCATAAAGGTACTTAAAATACTCTTGCTAAATGGGTTTCTGAATGTACTGAATTATGTTATATAAAAAAGGTAGACTTCTTACCCTCAATTTCTAACTTTTACTGTACTACTGCTTTAGCTATATCTGTAGCCTTTTTCATGACTGCAGCTGTTGATGACACCTGTTCAGTATTTGTTTTAAAAACAGCAGTGATAGATGACGGAGCATACAGATGAAAACCAAGATTCATTGTTGAATCAAAGAGACTGGAAGGAACAGATTGCAATAATTATATGAAAGTACAGATAAGCAACTGGACTGGTTTTCCAAAGCAGGATTTGCCAATTCAGAGGGCACATTGTGTGTATGCTGTACACCTGGCTATGAAAAAGCAGCCAATATCTATATTAGTAAAGATGCAATCATGCCAGCAGAAAGAGTTGTTCCTGACAAACTGTCAAAGAGGGGAAAAATATTAAACTTCGGAGACAGCAGAGTGTTTGTGGAAAAAGGTTACTCACTGTACACCAGGCATAAGAGGAGCAAGGTTAACCCAGTAATCGGGAGCTGTGTTGAGAAGCAGGTGTGAGATTCAGCCTGTTGTTCATAGGTTGATACTAGGCTATCTGCCCTAGGGCATTTATAAGCCTAGCCAGAGTGTGTTTGGCTTTCGCCACCCTTTTAGATTAGTTGACGATCTCCCATCCACTCGTCAAGATTTCTCTTGAAGAGGGTCATTGAGGGACTCTGCCTAACATGGATTGGGATTTTGTTCGAGTGAGGGGAGCCTCTGGGATATGAATCTGTCCCTCCAGCATGTCCTATTTATTTCTGTGCTGAGGTTTAAGTCCCTGGAGCGTGTAGCTCTAAGGAATTTGGATTTCCTGAGATGGAGCATGTCCATTAATTCTGGGTTGGACATGGCTTTATACATCAGGCACAGATCGCCTCTGAGTAGGCGGTAAGCAACTGAGTAGAGCTGGAGTTTCTTTAGCCTAACTGCGTAGGGCATCTGTTTGAGTCCCTTGATCCTCTTGGTGAGGTACTTTTGGGGTCTTTCCAGTTGCTGTAGGTGTCGGGTAAGGTAAATCCCAAATGGGGCATTGTATTAAATTATGGGCCTGATGAGTGATGAGTAGAGGGGCACAATGACCTCTCTTGATCTAGATGTGAACCCTTTCGTGATAAGGTGGGCTATATAGAAGGTCTTTCTAACCACTTTGGCAATGTGATTGTCAAAGGAGAGATTGCTATCTACTTGGGTCCCCAAGTCCCTAATTACTTCTTCCGTACTTAATGGATTACCACCTATGTGGTAATTTGTGGGCACTTTGTTTTTCCCAAAGGGGATGACTATGCACTTTTTGGCATTTAGCTTTAGGCCATGGCTCTGGCACCAGTTATCCGTCTCAGTGAAATCCTTTTGGAGGATGCTTGTGTCAGTCGGTGAGTCGATTATAGCACCCAGTTTGCAGTCATCTGCGAACTTGGTCAGCCATAGTCCTCCCATGTTAGCCTGTACCTCAGAGAAATATATACCGAACAAGAGAGGTCCCAGGACTGAGCCTTGTGGGATGCCACTTGTAACTGGTTTAGAGTCTGACATGGCACCTGCAATTCTGACCATGTGGGTTCTATCCCTGAGCCAGTTTGCAACCCATCTTGTGACATAGGGGTTGATATTTAAGCTGGTGAGCTTATTTATGATGCCCGAGTGGGGTATTGTGTCGAAGGCTTTTGCGAGGTCCAGGTAGGCTGTGTGGACTACCTTCCCTTCATCTATGGCCTTGGTGACTGTTTCAAAGAAGTCAACCAGGTTCAAGAGGCAAGATCTGCCCTTAACAAAGTCGAATTGGGTAGGATCCAGTGTTTGGAGGTTCCCAATATCTTTGTTTATGAGTTTTATGATGATACGCTCTATATCTTTGCAGACCAGGCTAGTCAGGCTTATAGGGCGATAGTTTTGGGGTCCGTTGTGGCACCACCTTTGTGGAGTGGGACCACTGTTGCTGTACGCCATTCCTTGGGTACATAGCCTGTAGTAAGGCTGAGATTGAACAGTGACTTTATGTGAGGGTTCAGTTCTTCTTGGAGTTTGTGTAAGACGCAGCCCGGGACACCGTCCGGTCCCATTGATGCTGTGTTTTTTGCTTTGGAGAGGGCAGCTCTCACCTGTGCATCTGTGATGTCAGGGAGGCTACACTCTGTTGGGATAGACATTTGCTCTTTTGGGGAGGGGGGGAAGAAGTTTGCACTGAACCTGTCTGCCAGGATGTTGGCAATGTCTGTGGGTTCAGTGTATTTTTTGTCATTTTAAACTAACTCAGAGCATATCTGTGTCCCGCTTTCTTCAGAATATTTTTTCCTGGAGTGCATCAAAGACATTCTTGATATAGAACTGGTTAACAAAGAAAAACATTTTTTCCAGCAAGCAAAAGGGAACTTTTCTTATATTCTTACAACAGTAACAAAGCCCATACAGAGACTTTGCCAGTGAAACCTTCTTCCATGGTTGTAAAAAAAAATACTTGAGTGACAGAAAAGCACACAGTAGCTGACTAGAATAACCAAGAGTACCTTGCACCTGAACCAGAGACTGGTATTTAGAGATGGCAAGGATCAAGATCAAATCCAGCAACATTGTGAAATTAGTGAGTGAATGGAAGACTGCCATGCCTCAATCCTATTAAATATAGGAATAGACATGTGAAATGCAACTTTGCAGGAAGTGGCTGAAAAAGACTGGAATTTTTTTGACTGTGATAAACTGATGGGTGGACTGTAAGGCTTATACTTCATGTCATTCATATTTTAAAGGACACCGAATGTTCTGAAGAAGTAACAGTAAGTAAAACAGTTTTGTTGTTGCTAATATTTTTGTAAAAATATGATGTAAATTGCATTTTAGATTGTAAAGTAGTCTTGTATAGTATGCATTCATGGGTATTTTAAATGTGAGGTTAGGCACTATCAGTGACTGCTGTATATGTTAAAAATAATACAGTAAGACAGCAATTTTCACTAGTTGTAAGCTACTCAATCTTTACATTGTAACTATGTAAGAAGGGTTAGATATGTGCAAGCTAAAAGTTAATATACTGTTTTGTTATTTGGCTGAGGGGTGGGGATTTAAAAGTGTATTGATCACAGCATATTTAAAACTAAAATAATTACCCATATTTTTATATATCTATCTAGGATGATGCCCTTGACTTAAGATGCAGACAAGATTTCTTTAAGCACATAGGCATGAAAAGTAAGATAAAATGATGAAAGGCATGGCAAATGCTAGTTAATTATTGTAATTGTAAAGCCATTAGCTGTTTTCCTTCAGCGAAGGTTTTCAGCATGCATCAAGAAGTCTACAGGTACATAAAGTTAATCATGAGAGGGCTAGCAGTTTGCTCAGAGTGAAATTTGCAAACATTCTTTCATGCATCTACAAAGTCAGTTACTGCTTTCATGGGACTGTAAGTCAGCAGGTGCAAGGAATTAATCATGAGCTGTATGAATACCATCTACTGAGTGAAATATATAAGGTATAATGTAATTAACATTTATTTGTACATTGGCATGCAGTTCAGTAAAAAATAAAAGAAGGTGTACATTTTGGGAAGTGAAAAGGTTATACAAGTAGTTGCCTCCCCAGCAGCCTTAGTACTTCAACCATAAACAATTAGTTTAAAGGTAGCCATTATGTTTTTTTCTTGGGTCTAAAAGTGAATGTTTACTGAAAGCATGCTGGTTGTTTTTCATGTCTGGGAGATAGGAAAAGAAGAGATAACAATTAGTGTATGTGGGAACACAAACTGTAACATACACTTTAGCAAGGGTAACCTTAATTTTAGATTAGAAAGTGCCTGTCAGTGCAGACACCAATTTGCGGCAATTGCTACTTTTTGGAGGGATTAACATGTTTTTAAAATGTACATAGTTTTGTGTGCTTGTTCTAAGTTAAAAGGAGATGTTTTTTTTTTTCAAACTCTATTTAGGTTTTTTTTGAGTGTTTTCATTGAAGCAAAAAGTTTTGCAAAATGTGACACAGGCTCAAATGAAAATTAGAATAAGCAACTATGTAAGAGATCAGCCCGCCAGACATTAATGTCTGTATGTAAACTAAAAGTTGGAAATGCACATCTAAAAGCATTGTCTTGTATTATAGGTTGGAGTAACAGCTTTTTATCATACTGGCTATGCTGTCCATATTATGGAATGTAAACAACTTTACAGATAGAGAAAAACAGTTATATTAAGATTGTTGTAAGGTGCAAATACCTTGTAATGTAACTGGCTTTATAGGTATAGAAAAAAGAATTATATTAAGAGGTATGGGTTGCAAATAACAGTGTTGCAAGAGACACGTTTTGGATAGAAATGAGCATATAAAATTGATGGAGAAAGAATTTCATGGTCAACATTCAGCAGAATATCAATAAAGGAAAAGTAATAATACTGATTGTTAGTGGTAGATTTGTGGTAGCGATGGGTAATTGGTACGGAGGAGGATTACACTGACATGTTTCTAGATTCCACCTAAAACTACTGTGATGAAGCTTAAGACAATTTTGGGAGAAATTATCATCATTCAATAGTGATGATATATCAGGGAAAACCAAGAAGGGAGTATAAAACAAAAGAGGATGGATTTCTAAAGAAATATGTCTGATATGGAAGGTGTGAATTCAGTTATAGGATCTCAGCAGAATTTACATAAAATGTCCTAAGTACAAGAACCGGGCTAGGCTGGATAGAAATTGTATCTCACACGAGTATGTGCATTTATTTGAAAGCTTTGACTCATATCTAATCACTATTTCAGATCATGTATCAATAAAACTAAGATAAAGATGTGGGATAATGAAGTAAAAATTAGAAATTGGCACTTTCCTGTTAAGGGGAGACAAATTTAAGGAATGGGTAGTGAAATATTTGGAAAGATAGCAGTGAAATTTAAGTGAAGGTAGGAACTGAGTAGGTGATATAAAGTTGGAGTGAATGAAAATTGTTTAAATGTATATTGCATGAAAACAGCAAAAGAAATGTTAATGTAGTTTGTTTTCTCTTTTATTACTGTATAACTACCTATGTCTCTTTTTAATGTCATATTTAATAAATATGTAAAAAAGTTGGTTTGTCCCTCAGTGAGTACTTTAGCTAGTATAACTTTAAATCTGAAAGGTGTTGACTGTCTTAAAAACGGTTAATGAAAACATAACTGTTACTTAATGCCTAAGCTGGTGTCATTCTCTAGATAGCATGCGTGCTATTTTGTTTTACAGTACATGAATTTTACCATACTAAGAGGCAGGGTTTCATAAAAATAGACATTATACCTTAAATCTGAAATTTGTAACATTATTAAGCATCTAGTAAACAAAAAACATTAAAACAGGTTCTCAAAATGCTTTAAAACATTTACTGTTTTTTTTTTTAGGTTGGACTTGGTCTGAGGCACTACAAATTGAAAGTTCTGATATTGATTCCTGGACAGCTAATGCAGCACGGAAGCTTATGGCCTCTTTAGAGTCTTCACTCCAGCGAGAACGAGACATAAAATCTTTAAGCAGTGACAAATCAACTCCCCAAAAAAGCAGAGACACTGATAATGATAAAACAGAAATGTATCACAGAAAAATCATCTCTTGGTTTGCAGACTCTCCGTCATCTGTGTTTGGCTTGCATAGGCTAATAGAGTATGGAAAGAAGTCTGATAAAATTGCTGGTGACTGGTATGGACCAGCAGTAGTAGCCCATTTAATGAGGTATGGATACTTGCTTTTCATTCATTGTTTAGAAACATTTGAGTTTCATGCTTTTCTTAATCTCTCAGTTTAGGTGAAGATTTTCCCATTTTCTTGGATTTATTACACTGTAACACACCAATTAATGTAGTCTAAGTGACATTTGTTTTGATATGCGATCACTGGGGCAGTGTGGCATCTGCCAAGTGGACACAGGTATACTTTTTGGTAGCAAGGATTTTTGTTTAAGGATTGATTCAGTGCTTTTCAGTGATCTGCTTCATAATGTTCTAGCAGCATTATATGTGCATACATTTTGAAACCTTTCTTCTGTGTTGCCTTTTCAGAGTTGCTCTGTGTTTTCACATAAAGTGGCTTAATGTACACAATTTGTAACATCCACTGTGTACACAATTACTCAGCAGTCTCATGAAGCCATATTAGTGATATTTATTTTGTTTGCTTTTGTTGACCAGGAAAGTCCACTGGGCTGAAATGTGCCCATTTTCAGTGGAGGCTTGGGGACAAAAGCCCCACAAATACAAGATGATAGACATTTGTTAAACAGGATTTGCAAAGAGTGAAAAGCGAACATTATGTAATTATGTGGCTCAAAACTTAGGAAAAAGTTATTTGACTCATGACAAAGTAAAATAGCTTTAAGCAAACAAGACAAACTATGCAGTTATACTTACACAATTATTATCTACAAACTAGACAGACACATTAGGTAAATTAAGTTTATACAATTATTCTTATACCAGGATGGAGATCTGTGAGCTGGAAGGTACAATTCATGAGTGAACTTAAGTTGGGAGAATAAAGATGAGTATGGAAATTGATGGAGTCAAGCAGGATTGGGAGATTGTGTATGAGCAAAGCCATTGAGTGAAAAGATATTTGTGTAGAGACTTTTTGAATAAGGAGGCACTACTAATAGTCTGGAGAGCAGGTGGACATGCATTCCAGAGTTTAGCTACAGTAAATGAGTAGAGATGTTGACCAGTGGGGAGTTTTGGTCTGTTTACTTGATTGTTTACTTGATTGCTTTTCAGATCTAAGATGCCTGTTAAGTTGATAAGGAGTCAAAAGGCAAGCAAGGGCTGGGCATTTGAGAAGTTTATAGATAATTTTTGCTGTTGATAGTTGAATGTATGTGAGATGTTGGGGGAGTTCTAACCAGTTCAGGGATTGTAGAGAACAGCAATGATGGGATGAATATTTTGCGTTAGATACAAACTTAGCAATTTTCTTATAGCAGGTGTCCATCTTAGATTTTAGGCAGGACTGTATGTTTGTGAGAATAGGAGTGCCATAAAGGAGAGAAGGTAGAAGAAATGTTGAGATGAGTGTTTTTCTAGTGGAGTAGTTAAAAAGCCTTTATGTCTATAAAGGGTGCCGATTTTGTGGTGAGTTTTTTTTTAATATTGTTGTGGATGTGCTGGTCAAATGTTAAGTTATCATCTATGGTAACGTTAGATAGCTTGGTATAGGGTACTACCTCTATGGCAGTTTTGTTAAGAGTCATCATCATCTTTCGGCTTTTCCCGTTAGGGGTCGCCACAGTGGATCATCTCTTTTCATTTCTTCCTATTCTCTGCATCTTGCTGTGTCACACCAACCGCCTGCATGTCCTCTCTCACCACGTCCATAAACCTTATCTTAGGCCTTCATATTTTCCTCTTACCTGACAGCTCCATCCTTTGCATCTTTTTCCCAATATACCCATCATCCCTCCTCAGCACATGTCCAAACCAGCGCAATCTAGTCTCTCTTGCTTTGTCTCCAAACTGTCCAACATGAGCTGACCCTCTAATATACTGATTCCTAATCCTATCCATCCTAGTCACACCGAGTGCAAATCTTAACATCTTTAACTCTGCCACATCCAGCTCTGACTCCTGCCTTTTTGTCAGTGCCACTGTCTCCAACCCATATAACATAGCTGGTCTCACTACCCTCTTGTAGACCTTCCCTTTCACTCTTACTGGTACCCGTCTGTCACAAATCACTCCTGACACACTTCTCCACCCATTCCACCCTGCCTGTACTCTCTTCTTCACCTCTCTTCCACATTCACCATTACTCTGAACTGTTGATCCCAAGTACTTAAACTCGTCCACCTTTACCAACTCTACTCCCTGCATCCTCACCATTCCTCTACCCTCCCTGTCATTTACACACATATATTCTGTCTTAGCCCTGCTGACCTTCATTCCTCTGCTCTCTAGAGCATATCTCCACCTCTCCAGAGTCTCCTCAACCTGATTCCTACTCTCACTACAGATCACAATGTCATCTGCAAACATCATAGTCCACGGGGCCTCCTGTCTGATCTCATCTGTCAACCTGTCCATCACCACTGCAAATAAGAAAGGACTCAGAGCTGATCCTTGATGTAATCCCACCTCCACCTTAAACGGATCTGTCACTCCCACTGCAGTCCTCACCACTGTCACACTACCCTCGTACATATCCTGTACCACTCTTACATACTTCTCTGCCACTCCCGACTTCCTCATACAATACCACAACTCTTCTCTAGGCACCCTGTCATATGCTTTCTCCAAGTCTACAAAGACACAATGCAACTCCTTCTGACCTTCTCTGTATTTCTCCAATAATACTCTCAGAGCAAACATTGCATCTGTAGTGCTTTTTCCTGGCATGAAACCATACTGCTGATCACTAATCATCACCTCCCTTCTTAACCTAGCTTCTACTACTCTTTCCCATAACTTCAAGCTGTGACTGATCAATTTTATCCCTCTGTAGTTACTGCAGCTCTGCACATCACCCTTATTCTTAACGATAGGTACCAAAACACTTTTTCTCCACTCCTCAGGCATCCTCTGACTTACCAAAATTTCATTAAACAATCTAGTTAAAAATTCCACTGCCATTTCTCCTAAGCACCTCCATGCTTCCATTGGTATGTCATCTGGGCCAACAGCCTTTCCATTCTTCATCTTCTTCATAGCTGTCCTTACTTCCTCCTTGCTAATCTGTTTCACTTCCTGATTCACTATCCCCACATCCTCTAACCTTCTCTCTCTCTCATTCTCTTCATTCATCAGCCTCTCAAAATACTCTTTCCATCTACTTAACACACTCTCCTCTCTTGTGAGCACCTTTCCCTCACTGTCCTTTATTACCCTTACTTGCTGCACATCTTTCCTAGCTCTGTCCCTCTGTCTAGCCAATTGGTACAGGTCCTTTTCTCCCTCTTTAGTGTCCAATCTCTCATACAACTCTCCATAAGCATTATCCTTAGCTTTTGCCACCTCTCTCTTTGCCATGCGCCTCATCTCCTTATACTCATGTCTACTTTCTTCATCTCTTTGACAATCCCACTTCTTCGCCAGCCTCTTCCTCTGTATACTCTCCTGTACTTCCTCATTCCACCACCAGGTCTCCTTGTCCTCCTTCCTCTGTCCAGATGTCACACCAAGCACCTTTCTAGCAGTCTCCCTTACTAGTTCTGCTGTACTTACCCAGCTATTCGGTAACTCTCCACTGCCTCCCAGTGCCTGTCTTAACTCTTCCCTAAACTCCACTTCACAATCACCCTTTTTTTACTTCCACCATTTAATCCTTGGCACTGCTTTCACATTCCTCCTCCTCTTCTTGATCACCAACGGCATCCTACAGACCACCATTCTATGCTGCTTAACTACACTTTCCCCTGCCACCACTTCACAGTCTCCAATCTCCATCAGACTGGCCCTCCTACATAGGATATAATCCACCTGTGTGCATCTTCCTCCACTCTTTTACGTCACCCTATGCTCCTCCCTCTTCTTAAAATACGTATTCACCACAGCCATGTCCATCCTTTTCGCAAAATCCACAATCATCTGACCTTCTGCATTCCTCTCCTTAACACCATACCTACCCATCACTTCCTCATGCCCTCTGTTCACCTCACCAACATGCCCATTAAAGTCCGCTCCATTCACTAGTCTCTCACCCTTGGGTACACTCACCACAACTTCATCCAAATCACTCCAAAATTTCTCTTTCTCATCCATCGCACACCCAACTTGTGGAGCATATGCACTAACAATATTCATCATTACACCATCAATTTCGAGCTTCATAAACATCACTCTGTCAGACACTCTCTTCACGTTTAAAACACTCTTGTCATATTGTTCCTTTATTATAACCCCTACCCCATTTCTCCTGCCATCCATACCATGATAGAACAATTTGAACCGGTTTCCTAAACACCTGGCCTTACTTCCCTTCCATCTGGTCTCTTGCATGCACAATATATCAACTTTCCTTCTCTCCATCATATCAGCTAGCTCTCTTCCTATACCAGTCATACTTCCCTACCCTCACTGCTACACTCCTAACCTTCCTCCTCTCTTCCTGCCTTCGGGCATGCCTTCGCCCTCCTCTTCTCCTTCGGCCAACAGTAGCCCAATTTCCACCAGCACCCTGTTGGCTAACATTACTGGTGGTGGTCGTTGTAAACCTGGGCCTCGACCGATCCAGTATGGAAATATGAAATTTTTGCGCCATAAGTGTTTTGACAGAATTTTTACGCTGGATGCCCTTCCTGACGCAACCCTCCCCATTTATCCGGGCTTGGGACCGGCACAAAGAAATGCACTGGGTTGTGCATCCCCAGTGGCTGGGTTAGTTTTGTTAAAAGAGTAAATGATGAATTCAGATTTGTTAAGAATGGTGTTCTTTTTGGGTGTGAAGAGCAGGAGCTTGGTTTTATTAGGGTTAAGGGCAAGGTGATTGTTGGACATCCAGGTTTCGGTTGTGGAGAAAGCGTTTTGGGTTTTAGTCAGAAGTCCAGCGTCTGAGGTGGCAGAGCAGATGATTGTGGAATCATCTGCATATTGCGCTACACAACCATGATTGAGAGCAAAGTTAAAGTTATTAATGAATATGCTGAAAAGAAGAGGCCCTAAGATGGACCCTTAGGGAACTCCAGTGGAAGTAGTGAGAAAAGGTGAGAGGGAGTGCATCCATTTAGTAGATTGTTGTCTGTTAGTAAGACAGCTGGAAAACCAGTCAAGGACAGGATTGGACATGCCTATGTGTGAGAGTTTTGACAAGAGAAGAGAATGGGAGATGGTATCAAATGCCTTTGAGAGATCAAGGAAGAGTGCAGAGACAAGTTTACCTTCATTACGGTCATGGTTGACAGTGTTCAGGAAGGATAGGAAGGCAGTTGTAGTACTGTGTCCAGGCCAAAAGCCATGTTGAGTAGTGGAGAGGAGTTGGTTTTGGAGTAGATAATTCATAAGTTGGGTTTGAATATATTTTGCCGTTATTTTAGAGATGGGGGATAGTATGGCTGTGGGGTAGAAGTTAGAGCTGTCGGTTTTGTTGCTACCTTTGTGTAGGGGGAAGGATATAGAATTTTTTCCAAATGGAGGGTACATACGATTCTTGGATACATCTCTTTATGAAAATAATAATGGGATAACTGATAGATCTGGTTGACATTTGTAGATATTCAGGGGGTAAGTTGTCTGAGGAAGTACTACCAGTTTTGAGCTTTAGTAGAAGTTTAGTTATGGTGGTGGTAGTGGTAGGAATAGGAGAGAAAGAGAAAGGCTGGGGAGAAGTTTGTTGAGGAGTAATGAGTTGGTATTGGGTTGTTGTTGGGGCTAGTCTGAGGAAAGCTGGCAGCAAGTTTGGATATAGTCTCTATGAAGTAGGAATTGAAAAGTGAGGCTATTTCTGTAGGAGTTTTGTTAGGGTTTGGGCAAGGGTTGCTCTTGGTGCCAGGGTTTAGAAGCATGGAGACAGAGTTCCAAAATTTTTTGGGGTTTTGGTTACAGTTGTTTTGGAAACATAAGTAGTTTTATTTTTTTATCTTTAATAACTAGGTGTTTTACTTGATTGTGGAGCTGGTTATATAGCTGGAGGTCTAAGGGTTTTTTATTTTTCTGCCATTTTTCCATGCTTTATTTCTGGTAGTCATAAGTTTTATTGGTATCTCTAGAAAACCCGATAGCATGATTTGTTTTTATTCTCTTGTTACTGAGAGGGGCCATTCTATTGAGTATGCATAGAAATGTTGAGTTAAAAAAATTCAACAGCTTCATCAAGGGGTAGAGATTTTAGAATGCTTCAATTAATTTTACTCAATATTTCGTTGAAGGTTGTTGGGTTGAAATTAGCTAGATTTCTGGTGGGTTTGTATTGGAGCTGGCTTAATGTTGTAGAGGTGTTGCGTGTTATGTAAGCAGGGTGATGGTCGCTGATATTGCAGGGCAGAGTTCTTGCTGAGGAAATTTTGTTGGGGGCTTGACACTAAAATCCAGTCCAGGATGGAACCATTTTTTGTTTTTCTTGGGCCGGGTAACACTAGTAATAAGTTGAGTGAAGTTGTAGAGATTAATAGATATAGTTAAGAGGGATTTACATGATCTAGCCAGTTAATGTTTACGTCACCTAGAATTATCGTTTCATTGTGAATGTTGTTTGAAGTGCAGGCTAAGATTTCTTCTAATATGGAAATATTACCTGGAGGTATGTATATGGCTACCAAGCAAAGACTTTTGAATTTATTCATTTTTACTTGTGCTATGATAAGTTCAGCTGAAGAGAACTGGGGAATAGAGCTAGAGTTGGGGATGATGGTAAAAGTGTTAGGGTAGAGAAGTGCAACTCCTCCTCCTTTCTTGTAGGGTATGTCAGAACTTAAACAGGAGAAACCTTGAGGGAGGAACTCAGAGTCTTTTATGTGTGGTTTTAGCTATGTCTAGGTTACAGCAGTTATATCAGGTTTAGAATGGGATAGCCAAGCATGGAATTCTGGGATCTTGTTTCTAATACTTTGTAGATTAATGTTAAAGATATTCAGGGATTTGAAAGGTTTAG
Organism: Protopterus annectens; assembly: GCF_019279795.1. NCBI lineage: Eukaryota > Metazoa > Chordata > Ceratodontiformes > Protopteridae > Protopterus > Protopterus annectens. The sequence continues at coordinate 725,349,081 of NC_056744.1, forward strand.
AGGACTGTGAAGCAGATGGTGTAGGTCCAGGGTTGGGGTGGATGTCCCCACATTGAGGTAAAGTGGCGAATGTTGTATGGTGATGGCCTACACTTAGAGTTGTACTGTGTTGTGAGGAGTGTTATACTTAGAGTATTGTGTTTCTGTAAAAGGATTATAGGTTTGATGAGTAGCAATGTATTAGTAGCATAGAGACTAGGGGATATTTCAGAGTAATATTTATGATTGGAGGATTGGATAGAAGTGATAGATGTGGCTTTAAATGTTTGTTTCTGGTAGGTGAAATGGTGTAAGATGTAGAAAGAAGAGGAAAGACAGAGTAAGAGGAAAGAGTAATGTTGTTATGGTTACTAGTGACATTGTAAATTGAGTTGGATCAGTAGAACAAGAAAGGCCTGATGAGAGGAGGAAAGCTTGCTGTTGGAGAATGTATGACAAGTTAGTTAAGGATGTTTGTAGCTGAGCTGATTAGGCAGTCTACTAAGTGGATATATTACAGTAGATGACTTTAGGTTTTCTGATTTGGGCTTGTGTTAATTGGTAGGTTAATTGTGGGTGGAATTAGGGTTACCTATAAATGTAATTGATATGGGGGTGGGTGGGAATAGGGTAGGGTAGAGAAGCAGAGTGAGCGCAAGCTGAACCGGGAATGGAGTGGGATGGCCCAGTCCCCTTCTGCAACACTGTGAGAAGAAAAACAATCAGTAAGGTAAGTTATATTTGAGAGTAGAGCTCAGAATAATGGGGAGGAAAGGATAGCGGTGGTGTTTTTATAGGTATTTGCAGAGAGAGAAAATATTAAATGACTAAGATACCCTATATATAAGGGTGATACAGCTAGAGGTAGGAGAATAGTATTGTTAGGGATGCTATACCAACTGTGTGTGATGGCATCCATTTAGAGGAATAGGAGGTGTTAGGCTGAAGAACAGGGACAAAATGTGAGTGGTATAGAGTAAAGGGTGCTTGGGAGACAGGAGGGTGATGTACGATGGGAATCAAGAGTAAGAGACTGAGGTACAGAGTCACTAGTTTGCAAGACCAGAACTTATTCACGTGCATTCCCTGTTAGAGGGCAAGGCTCCATGCTAGAAGGTCCAGGCTTCCATCCATAGACTAAAAGGGCTCTCATTCTCACTGCTGTGATGTAGGTGAAGGGAGAGCACAGTTATGGGAGTACCTCCTAATAAGAAAAGAGAGAGTAAATGTTAAGTAAAACAGTACTGATAATGGGGTCTAGCTAGACAGTTGAATAGACTAAAAGGGGAGTAGCTTAGCTAACAGTATGGTATATGCAAGACTTAGTGTGAACAGGGGCTTAAGTGGGACCCGGGAAAATTCAAAATAGGTAGTTAAACAGACTACTGATAGCTTATAACATAAAGAAATTGTTGATTTACCTAGTTCATAATTAACCGTGATTAATGCATTTTTTGAGACATGGCAGTAAGGATCTCGGATACTACACCAAAAAACTTAGTATTTCAATGTGAGCTTACAGTGCTTTAAAATAATATTGTCTAGGCTTGGAAAACTATGGTGTATATAAATACAGTATATAAGCACCAATTATATATAGGTGTATGAGTGTAATGAGGCTATTCAGAAATTAACTGAAACATTATAATATGTACAAAATGAAAGGGTATACAGGAGTTAGAAACTAGAATATAAGATAATTTTAGCTATGGATTTTGGGTATACCTTGTGGGTTAATAGCACCATCTCTTGGATATGTCTGATATTAGGCATGCTTCAGATCGGGGAGAAAATAGGGTAAAAGGGAAAGCAACTAGGAGATTTAACAGTTATTTTCCAAATTATGTTCTGTGATCTCTATGTTCATTGGAGAATGCCATCAAAGGTAATTAGCATTTATTCCTCTCAGTAGGACTGGCGCAGGAAAACTGGGTAAGGCGCAGGTAGTAGGAACGTACCGTGTAAGTATTAGCAAAGATAAATAAACTTTACAGGGGTCCGACATGGTATTTTGTGACCATAGGTCAAATACAGCATCTATGCTGTTTATAAAGTTAGAAAGCAGAAGCTAATTGGTGTAGATTCGTTGCTCCAAAAGTACTGTCCTTAAAACCAAGGAAACTAGTGTGTTCAGTTATCTATTCCAAATCCGCTTAGGTAAGCAGTGTCAGCATACTGAAAAAGAGTTAAAGTAAACATTGTCTCATTCAAGTAGATCACACTACAAATTGCAGCGCTATTATGAACAGCAAGTGAGATGAACACACAATGAAAATTAGCAATAAGTGTATCGCATAGAACAATTGGTAGTTCATAAATGCTGCAACACAACGCTGTGCTTCTTGGAAGGTACAGGTAGACTAATACAGCAAAAAACCTAACGTGCCAACTGCAAACTACTTCTCCTGAAACAGTGATTTAGCAGCTAGGTCTCAGAACCAACAAACCTTTTCAGTAGAATGACGAACCAAGCATATAGTCAACACTGACTAACATAATGACAAAGATGTAAATTAAAAGAGGAGTGTACTTAACGCATTTAACATCAGCTGCATAGCTAGAAACGCTTGTGCAGTAATACAATCCAGTAAACAACCATTGCAAGTGCAAAGTTAATTAGAGCTTACTTAAAGTTAGTAGGGCTCAGTGTCCAGATCGACACTCCTTCATCACCCTGGTGGTTCAAGTTGGCTAGTGGAAGAGTATAGTGGAAAAGGGAAGGTACCAAACTGGAGAAGGTTATTTAAATGGTGCAAGGCATCATGGGAGCAGTTAGGCGACCGATAAGTGTTGGAACGGGAAGTGAGTATGAAAGAAGAGGAAAGGCAGGAGAGATAGGCAGGAATATTGTGGAATATTTTCATCTTATGCAGGGGGAAGGAAAGGGAATAATAGATGGCCAGTCCCCTTGGGCAGCACTATGTGAAGAAGGAATATTGTGGAATATTTTCATCTTATGCAGGGGGAAGGAAAGGGAATAATAGATGGCCAGTCCCCTTGGGCAGCACTATGTGAAGAAAAACAATCAGTAGGGTAACTATGTTTGAGAATAGAGCTTGAAATAATGGGGAGGAAAGGATGGGGGGTGATTTTATAGGTATTTGCAGGAGAGAGGCAGAAGGACAAATAGAATATGTAATAGGAGCAGAGAGAGAGAGAGAGAGAGACACTATTAAATGACTAAGATGCCCTTATATATATAAGGGTAGTACAGCTAGATGTAGGATAATAGTATTGTTAGGGATGCTATACCAACTAGATGGCATCCAGTTAAAGGGAAAAGGAGGTGTTAGTCTGAAGAACAGGGACAAGTAGAGCGGCATAGAGTAAAGGGTGTTTGGGAGACGGGAGGGGTGATGTATGATGGGAGTCAGGAATAAGAGACTGAGGTACAGAGTCATTAATTTGCTAGACCAGAACTAATTCACGTATATTCCCTGTTAGAGGACAAGACTTCAGGCTAGACGGTCCAGGGCTCTACCAATAGACTAAAAGGATTCTTGGGGACCGGGCTTGGCTTGGGATTCACTGCTTTGACCGAGGCATAGGGAGCGCACAGTTATGGGAGTGCCTCTTAAAGTTAGCAGGTCTCAGTGTCCAGATCGATGCTTGTACATCACCCTGGGGGTTCAAGTTGGCTAGTGGAAGAGTATATGATATGGTTTGATTTTGCTTTCAATCCTCACTTGGAAAACTGATCATGTAGTGGTGATGTTTAATGTTCATAATTTTGCTAAACAAAAACACAAAGGAAATATAGGGAAGGGCATAAAATAATTAACTTTGCAATATATTGTTAGGACTTTAGTCCTAATGTTGTACTTCTGCAAACTGCTATGTTAAAACAAAAATAATCATAAGCCTTACTTGCACATTAGAATGACATTGAAATGCCGCATTTTTGTTCTCCAAGTCCAAAAAATTAAATGGATCATTGGGGAGTTGTGGGTACTCTGTGCCTGTTGTTAAAGAAACAAAAAGAAAAGAATGTAGGGAAAAGACACAGATGTGTGAGGTGAGTCTAGGAGGCATGTTCAGACCAGTTAGGCCTCTTTTTTGGCTACAATATATATGGCGATTTGGAGCCAGCCACAGAATCTATGTAACAAGACACACATATGAAAGATCAAGGCTGTACTGAAAACCGTGGTAGGGGAAAGAACTGTGTGATGGGGGGCTGTACACTTGGTGTGGTTGTTCTGTAAAAGAACACCTTATTACATGAAAAGGAGAAATACTGAATCTGTAGTGGTGCTTCAGGTTTTGTGTGTTAGGACAGCCTTGTGTTTAGTAGCTATGGTGTCAGCATGGTTTTTAATGGTAATCTGTTGTTGAAACCAAACAGAGTGTAGAGAGGCAACTAGGAATGAGGTTCTGGGGGCATGGCCAAGATGGTGAGCGGTTAACAGCACTGTTTTTTTTAGCTCCGCTTCATTTTAACTTCTCTGGCAGGATTTTTCTAAAAAAAAAAAACCTCAAATGAAACATTTCAAGCCTTTGTGGATTTGGTGAAAAATTTACTACCAAAAATAACAAGTTTGAAACTCTTTTAGTTACTTTTCCTGGCAAGAAAACTAGAAAGAACTAATCATCTCAGAATGAGCCACTCTAAGCTCAGTATACAGGGCAGTACTATGAAAAAAGACATGCAAGTTATACTAATTAACATCAGTGAGTTATCTATAAAGATAGATAAATTAGAAAGCAAAATGGACCATTTTAAAGAGAAATGTAAAATAACAATTTAAAGTGCTGAGTTAATCTCTTGAACAATAATCATCACAACTCTTGTATATAGAAGAGGCAATGCCTGATTTTGATGGAAGATTACTTGAAATGAGAATAACACTGAATTTATTCTGAAACAAAACAACTTCTTCTGGGATTAATAAAAGACTTGGAAAACAGGTCTAGATGGAATAACATCAGGATTTCTGGGATTCCTGAAAAAGAAGAGGGAGACACTATGATTCAATTCCTTAATACCTGTCTGCCTAAAACTTTGAACCCGCATAAAGCTTTTTTCTTTGGCATCGAAAGGGTACATAGATCACTTTCTGACTCATCTTAAAAAAAAAAAAACACCTTCACCAAGGTCGTTGATCGTAAGATATTTCTCAACTCAAGGTAAGGATTTAGTCTTACAAGCTGAAATCTTTGGTTCCATCCATAGCGACATCAGCAGCTGGTGTAGTATCAGAGATTACAAGAGGAAGTGATGAAAATGAGCAGCTAACTCTCACAAGTTGTGAGCAGCGTAATGTCTCTAATTTCTTTAAAAAGCAACAAAATAGACAGCAAAATATGCCAATAATGTTTCCTTTTCAGCTAAACCTTTTGGAGAAGGTAGGAAGCTTGCAAATAGCTCAACAAAGAGGGACGTCCATGCAGCGCCGAACACACAGCATTACAAATGGGACAAAAAAGAAAAACAGTCCATCTCAACAGAGCAAGACTGCTCAACATTAATGCACAAAGATAAAGGTACTGTGAATTTATCTAATTATCAGTTAACTGAATTACATTTATCTGTGTTGGGAAAGGGACTGAAATTTATCCCAACAAGTAGTGATGATATTGTAAAGGCGCTAACAGACTTGAAACTGTTTGTGTGAAATTTAAGCTTAAAGCTGACTTTTGGAACAGATACAGCACAAGAAAAGAACGTTTGTAAGAAATTAAGTAGATTTATACCAGTATGTTGTCCATTATTAGTGGCATTTAGTAATGTCTGTGAAAGTGAACTAAGAGAATTATATTGTAGAAGTAATAAAAAACATTATAACTTGACATATGCAGAAAATATAGCCCTTAATCAGTTAGAAAGTGATGAAAGCATTACTATAAACCAGGCCGATAAAGGGGGTGCCACTGTAATAATGGACAGAGTAAATAAAGAGTACAAATATATGGCATCTTTAAATGAAATGGTACAGGGGGTAGAGACCTTTAGAAAAATAACTTTTTTAGAAGTAAAAAGACGTATTTCTGAAATAAATATGGACATTTATGAATTACAACTGATGAATGATATAAGTGTGGAATTGTTTAATTATTTGTCTGTTCTATGCCCTAGAATACCATAGATATATGGTATTCCTAAAATACATAAAGATGTGTTAAACCCCCCCTGAGACCAATAGTCTCAGAGGGTAGTTGGATAACTCAGCCCATTTCTATGTATTTGCAAAAACAGTTGAAAATATATCTAGAGAAATGTCCTAGTATTTTGAAAGGCACAACGGATTTTTTGTGTAAGTTGAAAGAGTGGTATGTCAAACATCGAGAAATAGATTGTTTTTGTTACATTGGACATCATGTCCCTATTTTACAGTAATACCAAACAGATATGGAATATATGCTCTACGAGACTATCTAAGTGTGGAAGCAGGCCTACAGGCCAGGTACATAGAAACTGTTTGTACACTACTGGAATTAGTACTAACTAAAAACATTTTCTTGTTTGCCAATGAACCTTACTTGCAGTTGGCAGGTGTGGCCATGGGTACTCCCATGGCCAACACTTATGCTAATTTAGTGCTATATGAATGGGAGAAGAAATTAATTTATAGTAAACAAAATGTTTTGAATAGTAATGTTATATTTTACCAAAGGTTTATAGATGACTGCTTTCTTGTTTGGCAAGGTACATTACAAGAGTTAAATACATACATTGCTTATCGTAACTCTACTATCAGCTTTCTAAAGTTTAAAATTGAGAGTTCAAATGAAAAGATAGTTTTCTTAGATGTTGAGATAAGAAAAATAGAAGGAAGAATAGAAACTAGGGTACATAAGAAAGATGTTCAAGTAAACCGCTATGTAAATAGGCATAGTATGCATGCACCTCATGTATTCACAGGGTTACTAAGAGCATAGCTGACTAGATTATGTAGACTTAATACAGAAGATGAGATATTTATACATCAGGCAGAAGATGTGATGCAAGAGTTTTATGAAAGTGGATATGATTTAGGAAAGGTGAAAGAGGTTTATGAGGAAGTCTGTGATAAAAGACATAATTGTGTTAAACCTATATTCTTGGATAGGAATGTTAATGTACTATTAACACAGAAGAACAAAAGTGATAAAATAAGGTGTTTAACTGCTTATAATATAAAAAACTGCTGAAGTAAAGAAATTCATAGAAAGAAATTGGACAATTTTGATGGCAATGCCTGAGTTGCAACAAATTTGTGGTGATAGACCATTTTTTGCCTACAGAAATCAAAATAATTTAAAGAGAAGGTTGTGCTACAAGGATTTTAAACAAACTGGCAGCATAAAAAATGTTTTTAGTAAACCAGGTACTGCAAAATGTCTAAACTGCAGTTGTATGGATATTTATGCAGAGAATAACATTTTTAAACACCCCACAACTAATAAGGAATGTATGTTTGATTGTTCAGCAAATTGTAATACTACTAATGTTGTTTACTTAACTACTTGTACTTCATGTGCATCATTCTTTGTCAGAAAAACTATAAGGAAATTAAGAGAACATATAGTTGAACATAAGTGTGATATTAAAAGAAACATCAAAATTAATGCATTAAATAAACATATTTCTGAAAAAGGTCAAGAACATACATTTAAATTCAGAGTTATTGATGTATATGTTAGTAATAGGGGTGGTAACATTAACAGTATTGTTGAACTTAGAGTATGAATGGATAGTTAGGTTACAGGCAGATTCATTACCTGGTTTAAATAATGCTGTTAGCTTGAAGCCTATATTAGTAAAAAAAAAAAAAATAGGCAGAAAATGTAGTTGTATGTATATGTTTATATGGATTCACTTTACATGCTCGAAATGCTAAAATATCGAATTTTAGAATTTCGAGCCTGTAAAGTAGAACGGACAGAAACTGCGAACCCGGAAGTGTCGAATGGATTATGTTGAACCCGCGGTACAGATAGCACGTTAGGCAAGTGTACTGTTTTTGAGGTTTTGGGGATGGTTTGTGTGTGCTTGAGTGCATTGGGGTGTTTGAGGTGTGGGTTAGGGTAGGTGTTGTGCAATGTGAATGTGTTAGTGTTGGGAGTGCAGGTGTTTGTATGTATGTGATGTGTGTTTGTGCGGGGGGCTGTGGAATGTGCGATGCTGGGTTGTGTGTGTTTTGGAGTGTTGTGCCACCTCGGAGTTAGTATATATAAGTAAGGGGGGTGCAGCTGCCCACATGGGGGTGTAGGGGGGCTTTCCCCCTGCATATACTAAGGGTAGGTGTGTGTATGTGTTTGGTTGTGTGCGTGTGTGTTATGTTTATTGTAGGGAAGTGTTGGGAGGTATGTACGCTGGTGTATGTATGTGTTTTGTTGTGCGTGATGTGTGTTTGATGAGAGTTTGTAGCTTCACGGTTTTGTGTTTTGCGTTTGTGTATGTTTAGCGTTTAGGGGATTCGCCTTTATCGTTTCATGATACTGAATTTCGCTAATTCAGTATTTCAATGCAATAAAGTGAATCCGTTTATATAAATTTGTATGGTATGTGCATATATATTTATATATGAATTTTTAAATGATTTTATATAACCTTTGTACATATACATATGTATTGTTATAAAGTGTATATTATAATATGGGGGTATCATTACTGTTTTGTGATATACTGGCTATAATCATGTGCCTTTTAAGAACTCATATTTAAATGTTGTATTTTTTACTTTCATGATAGTAGCACTGAGAATGGGTGTCTGTGACCCGAAGGCTTTGCAGTAAATGTTGTTTTTTATCTTTTGGCATTGGATTCTTTTGTCTGAATTCGCTTTTAAAAATGACAGTCTGCTTTATATTAAACATGTCATACAAATTGTGCTTGCTGAACCATTAAATGTTATTTCTTTTTAGTTCAATGGATTTTTTTTTCTTGTTTCTTGTGGTCCTATTTTTTTTTTTTTTTTGTAAATATTTTTATTCATTTCCAAAAACAAGAAAACATGAATGCAGGTTATTTATGACAGTGAAGTATTTACAAATTATTTAAAAAGGTAGGCTAAAACCTCTAAACAGATATCAAACATTAAAATTGTCCACTCTTATTAAGCATCTGTTGGGTTGTTTGTTTATGATAACTTGTTGCAGTTAAACTCTTTTTTCTAGTGGCTCCTTTAGCTGTTTAAAACTTTCATTTAAAGGCTCACTGCTGCTTTTCAGCTGTGAGTAACATTTCTGCAGTTTGTTTCCCACCCTCCCTCACTGTTGGTATAGTGTTTTTATAGTTGGTGGCTTTGCAGTTGCCCGCCCCTAGTGTAAATTTGATCTGGGACCCTCCTCCCAGTCTAGTGTCATTACCTCATTCTACCCAGTACAGGGAGAGCATTTGAGAAGGCCAATCAGCTTAGTTTCTGCTACTCCTTTCTCTCTTTCCTTTCTCTCTTTCCACAAAAAAAAAAAAAAAAAAAAAATGTATCTGCTTTTACTGTATTTGTGTTTTTTCCTACTTTATTTTGCTTTTGCGTCATCTTAAAAGTACTCAATTGTATTTATTACTGCTTGGTGTAACTCATTCTAAGCCTTTTAGTTTAAGCACCTGGGCTTCAGACCAGTTTTACATTAAGAAGGTTTGTGGTCTGCACTGTAGTAGCAGAACAGGTAGCTTACATCCTCCTAAGTTGGGAACTGCTGATTGAGGGCTCAGTGTCTGTTATTCTAAAAGTGTATTAATTCTGGTTTAAGCACTTGGGCTTGAGGCCAGTTATTTTACATTAAGAGGGTTCGTGTTCTGCACTCTTGTGGGAGGAGAGGCTGGACTCTGTCCTTCTGAGCTGGGAATTTCTGGTTAAAGGCTTATAGTGCCTGCATATTTGAACTGCTTCTTACTGAAATTGGTACACCTTGTTTGCTGTAGCATAGACTAGATCCAGGCCTGCTGAATCTAGCTTTGTTTGTATAATTTGAGCACTAATCCAGGCATTCTTTAAAGTATTCAGTTGTATTTATTACTGCTTGGTAGTAACTTGATTAAAGTGTAGCTATCATTTCTAAGTCTTTTGGATTAAGCACTTGGGCTTCAGACCAGTTGTTTTACATTAGGAAGGTTCGTGGCCTGCACTGTGGTGGCAGGACAGGTAGCTTACATCCTTCTAAGTTGGGAACTGCTGATTGAGAGCTCAGTGTCTTGTTATTCTAAAAGTGTATTAGATCTGGTTTAAGCACTTGGGCTTCAGGCCAGTTATTTTACATTAAGAAGGATCGCGGTCTGCACTCTTGTGGGAGGAGAAGCTGGACTCTGCCCTTCTGAGCTGGGAATTTCTGGTTAAAGGCTTATAGTGCCTACATATTCTAACTGTTTCTTACTGAAATTGGTACACCTTGTTTGCTGTAGCATAGACTAGATCCAGGCCTGCTGAATCTAGCTTTGTTTGTATGCTTGTTTATTTCCCTGAAATGCTAATTCCACCTAAAACGTGGCCTTTTAGCACTTCTGTGGATCCCTAGTGATATCTGCATTGCTTACTGTACTTATTTCCTTGTTTCACTTGAAAGAAAGTTACTATTTGTCGTTTTTGCATTTAAGTTACCTGTAACACATTGCATTTAAGTTACCTGGCACTTGCTCACTAAAGCAATTATATAAGTCAGGTCTAAAAAATTAAAAGCACTACACCCTTACAAACTCCCCTTGAGTACCTTGTTCCCCATTGGCCCTTTTTTTCAATTATAAAGGAATTCCCAATACTATTCTAGCATGTCCAAAGGTCAGTTGTCAATCTCCTCTCCGGTCCAGCTGGTGAATCTGGGAATCTTGAGGCAATGTTACAACTGCCTCATGTACACAGACAACCCTGTCCTCCTCCCAACAAATTCCAACACATGTGAGAGATGCAACCATATAGCCAAACTGGAGGCTAAGCTCTTTCAACTCAGTACTTGCGTAACCAGTCAGGAGGAGAAGGAAACCACACTCACTACAATTCCAGTCTCACATAGACCTACCACGACAACAAACCAAACACATAAACACACAAAAACATACTCGGAGGCTCTAAATATAAATCTGCCTAAGCAGCAGAGACCTCCAAAGCAGACACCCAAGCAACCGCTACCCCAAAACAAAACACGTGCAACACATAGCTCACAAAGCCAGTGTGCCGAACAGTCACAGCCCTTAAGACTAAACAACACACCTGATACACTTGTAATAGGTGACTCTATCGTCAGGCACACTGACGTCCCGCTCACCAGGCTGAACAAGGAGAAGGTCACAGTGAGCTGCCTGTCGGGCGCTAGGATCCGCCACATAACACAAGCACTCAGGTCACTCCAAGGCAAGTACAAATATGACTCAGTCATTGTCCATGCTGGTGTGAATGACCTGAGACGTACCTCCCTGGACTACATGAAAAGAGGCATAGAGGAGCTCTCTGAGCATGTAGCCCAGGCCGGTATGACCCTGACCTTGAGTAGCATCTTACCCTCACCAAGAATGATGCCACAATATGAAGACAAGATGATCAATTTCAACAATTGGCTTAAGTATTGGTGTCATTCAAAGGGGATCCAATGCCTGTCAGCCTGGGATGACATGCTTGACAAGCCACGATGCTTTGCTAGGGACGGCTTGCACCTGTCACCCCTGGGCTTTCGGATATTGGCAAAGGCTCTTGCTACCCCCATAGTGCCTTTTTTAGACAAGGCTCAAAAGACAAACCCACCTCCATAGGTATCACAAGGGATAAAAAACTAAGAGTAATGCTACTCAATGCCAGAAGTCTAAACCTCAAGATGCACGCACTCGAAACTCTCCTTAGCATGGAGAACATCGATATCTGTGCAGTTACAGAAACCTGGTTCAAGGCTCCCGAGAGCACCCCAGCACTACCAGGTTATACCTCATACCATGCTTTTCGGCCCCAAAACTTGGACCGAACCACAAAAGGAGGGGGAGTATCAATATTCACAAAGATACCCACACCTCCAGGTTAGTGGCACAGCACGAAGCATCAGAGACTATCCATGTGCAACTAACAGTGGGTAAAACTGCCTTCCAGTTTATAGCCTGCTACAGACCACCCTCCCAAACACAGGAACCCCACTCGGCCTTCCTGAGAATACTGGAAAATATGAAGGTCTCTCCAAACACCATTATATTGGGCGACTTCAACTACCCAAACATAGACTGGGAGCATTACTCTAGCTCCAACACCCTAGCCCAAAAGTTCCTAGAATTTATAAACTCAAATGCTATGGAACAACTTGTTACCACTCCCACAAGAGGGGAAAACATACTTGACCTGATCATCACCAACATGGGGACAGTATGCTCCAGACCAGAAGTGTATCCCTCACTGGTAAGATCAGACCATAAACTAATCTCACTGGATATTCACATACTGACCCCACCCCCTGCCCAGAAAACCACAGTGAAAAACTTCTCTAAAGCAAATTTCAAACGCCTCAAAACCGAGGCGGAATCCTTCAGAGCCCCCGGGCCTGTGGAAAATATGGCCCAGACCGCAGAATCCTTTATAAACACATTCTATGAACACCTTCAGGAATGCATGGATCATGCAATCCCAAATAAAACCAAGACCCAATCCTCCAAAGGCAGACGTCCTGTCTGGTGGACCCCAGCCATAAACAAACTATACAATAGAAGGAGGAAGCTACTACATGATAGAGCAAAATCCCAAAAAGGGAAGGCATCTCTGATCAGTATTTGCAAAAAACTACGGGCACTCATAAAATCGTCTAAGGCCAGCTTCGAGACAAAAATTGCACAGGACACCAAGGATAATCACAAGGCTTTCTTTAGTTATGTTTGAACCTGGGTGGAATTCCCAGATATGCTCAGAATTAGTCCAAAATGACAAAAAATACACCGAGCCCACAGACATTGCCAACATCCTAGCTGACAGGTTCAGTGCAAACTCCCCACCAAAAGGGCAAATATCTATCCCAACAGAGTGCTGCCCCCCTGACATCTCAGATGCTCAGGTAAGAGCCGCCCTCTCCAAAGCAAAAAACACAGCATCAATGGGACCAGATGGTGTCCCAGGCTGCATCCTACATGAACTCCAAGAAGAGCTAAACCCAAACATAAAACTACTGTTCAATCTTAGCCTTACTACAGGATATGTACCCAAAGAGTGGCGACAGCAACAGTGGTCCCTCTCCACAAAGGTGGTGCCTCAACGGATCCTGGAAACTATCGCCCCATAAGCCTGACTAGCTTGGTCTGCAAAGCTATGGAAAGGATCATCATGGACCTCATAAATAAAGATATTGGGGACCTACAGACACTGGATCCTACCCAGTTTGGCTTTGTTAAGGGCAGATCCTGCCTCTTAAACCTGGTCGATTTCTTTGAAACAGTCACCAAGGCCATTGACGAGGGGAAGGTGGTCCACACAGCCTACCTGGACCTCACAAAAGCCTTCGATACAATACCCCACTCGGGCATTATAGATAAGCTCACCAGCTTAAATATAAACCCCTATGTCACTAGATGGGTTGCAAACTGGCTCAAGGACAGAACCCACATGGTTAGAATTGCTGGAGCCATGTCAGACTCCAAACCAGTTACAAGTGGTGTCCCACAAGGCTCAGTCCTGGGACCTCTCTTGTTCGATATATATTTCTCGGCGGTACAGGCCAACATGGAAGGACTGTGGCTGACCAAGTTTGCAGATGACTGCAAACTGGGCGCCATAATCAACTCTCCAGCCGACACAAGCATCCTCCAAAAGGGCCTCATAGAAACAGACAACTGGTTCCAGAGCCATGGCCTCAAGCTAAACGCCAAAAAGTGTATAGTCATCCCCTTTGGCAAAAACAAAGTGCCCACAAATTACCACATAGGTGGTAATCCATTAAGTACAGAAGAAGTCATTAGGGACTGGGGACCCAAGTTGATAGCAATCTCTCATTTGACAACCACGTGGCCAAAGTGGTTAGAAAAACATTTTATATAGCCCACCTAATCATGAAGGGATTCACATCTAGATCAGGGGTGCATCTTCACTCATCCCTCATCAGGCCCATAATTGAGTACAATGCCCCTTTTGGGATGTACCTTACCAGACACCTGCAGCAACTGGAAAGACCCCAAAAGTACCTCACCAAGAGGATCAAAGGGCTCAAACAGATGCCATATGCTGCCCGGTTAAAGAAACTCCAGCTCTACTCAGTGGCATACCGCCTGCTCAGAGGCGATCTGTGCCTGACGTATAAAGCCATGTCCAACCCGGAATTAATGGACATGCTGCACCTCAGAAAATCCAAATCCCATCGAGCTACGTGCTCAAGAGACTTGAACCTCAGCACTGAAATAAATAGGACATGCTGGAGGGACAGATTCATAACCCAGAGGCTCCCTTCACTCTGGAATAAAATCCCAGTCCAGGTTAGGCAGAGTCCCACATTGACTCTCTTCAAGAGGAATCTTGATGAGTGGATGGGAGATCGTAGGTTTACCCCGGCTATCACTTCTGTGTCACTGTTAGACAGAGGCACAGTATACTAACCTCAAAAAAAGGCATAGCAAAATTAATTTAAAATGGGTGGTGAAAGCCAAGCACACTCTGGCTAGGCTTATAAATGCCCTAGGGCAGATAGCCTAGTATGAACCTATGAACCTATGAAAACCAAAATAAAGTATTTACAAGGGTGTCTGTTGTTGGCATATAATTGACTTTCTATACAATTGTTTCTTGATTATAATCTGCTACAGTCATTACTCTCCAGTATTTCAGTTACTTTTTGCCATGCTATATATAATGACGTAGTTCTTTCAGTTCTTCCTTTAATAGTGTTCATTTCCAATTGTGATACTGCTGACACCATATTCATGAATTGCTTAAAAGTTGGAGAAGCTTTGGATTTCCAGTTTGATGAAATGTTCTTCCTTGCAATTGCTAGGAGAGTCCACAAGATTACATATTTTGTTCTTGATACACAGTCAGGTACAGGTGCATTAAACACAATAATAGATTTGGAAATCTGGAATTTGTCATTGAATACCATTTGCAGAAAATAATTTATTTTATCCCAATATGGTTTAATCAAATGGCATTCGTAGAACATATGTTGCCAGTCTGCTTTTATTGATAAATCACATCTCCAGCAGCCAATATTTTTCTTAAACATAAGTTCCATTTTATGAGGGGTTACGTAAGATCTGTGTATGAATTGCCATGTAAAAAGTCTCCGATGTAATGAAAGTGATGTCTGCTTTGGAGAGAGAAGAATTAATTTTTTGTCTCTGTCATTTGGCACATGTCCATTAATTGATCTATAATAATTCCATATTTTGTCATTATTATAAATTTTTATTTTTTTGTTTGTTTTATAAATAGATGATAAGTATGCCTTTCCAGTAGTGGGTTGATTCATCAGTAATATTATATGTTCTGTAAGATTAGAAACATTCTGTCTTATTGATGGTTGCATTGTTTCTTGTTTGCTTAATATATACTGTCTTAATTCTTGTACATGTAGCCATGAACTATTTTCCATATTTAATTTCCGTTTAATTTGGTCTATTGTCAGAAGTTTACCAATTGATGCCAGTATATTAATCCCTTTTCTTTAAGCATGTTGACTACTTCTGTATCAAATGTTATTATATTACCTTGTGTGTATGCTACTGGATATAATAAAAATGACCATGCTTTAATATCAGGATTGCTATTAATAAGATTTTGGAAAATTTTTAATGTATAAGTAATGTATTTGGAACTTATATTTTTTATACTTATGTATCATCATATATTCCTTCATCAGCCATAGAAAATTGTTTGGTATGAAATCGGTATACTTATTTGCTACTACAAATCCTGATTTTAACCAGATTCTCTCATGAACTAGCTTCCATTTTGATGTATATTTTGTATTTAACCATAATGATATTGATTTAATAACAGATGATTGCAAATATACTTCTATGTCTGGTAAACCTATGCCACCCATATCCCAATCATCTAGATGATATTTCATAGCTATCCTTGTTTTTTTTGGATACCATAGGAATCTTACCATTAAATCATTTAATTGATTTACGTGCGATTTAGCTGGTGGCAGAGAACAAGCTTGTATAACATAAAGAATTTTTGGAAATATGATCATTTTAATTATATAGAGCCTTTCTTCCATTGAAAAGAAGAACTTATTCCATCTTTGTATTAGATTTTTAATATTATTTAAGGTCTCTTTATAGTTTGTTTCAATTGTAGTATCTAGGTTGTTAGTTATTATAATTCCCAAGTATTTAATTGTCTTATCGGTGGGGATATATTTATGGTATTTTTTTATTTAGATCTTTTTTATTAGTATTTATAAGCAATACATTTATTTTGTTCTCATTAAATTTAAGACTCGAAAAGTTTTGAAAGTTTTGAATTGAGTCCCATAATGCTTTTAAAGAGCTATTATTATTCTTTAAGGTAATTAAAATATCATCAGCAAAAAGTTTAATTTTAAGCTCTAGGCTGTTGTCTAATTGTATTCCTTCAATATTTTTATCCAGACGTATATTATTTGCTAAGGGTTCAATGACTAGTGCAAACAATAACGGAGAAAGAGGGCAGCCTTGTTTTGTGCCCTTTGTTATTTTAATAGATTTAGACAGACAAGATCCCAGTTTTATATAAGCCAATGATTTTTCATATAATGATTTTATTAACAAGGTGAAGTTGTTTGAGAAGCCATATTCTTCCAAAACTAACCATAAATAATCCCAGTTCACTGAATCAAATGCGCTATTTATGTCTAAACTAATAACATTCATTTTGTTTTTTGTGACATTTATATAATCAATTAAGGAAAGAATTATTTTGATGTTGTCATAAGTGTTCCTATCTTTTATAAAACCTGTTTGATCCTCCTCTATCAAAAATGGTAGTAATTGTTTTATTCGAGCAGCATGTATTGCCATAAAAATTTTATAATCTATATTAAGAAGTGAAATGGGTCTGTATGATGAACATTCACTGGGATCTTTACTTTGTTTCAGAATTGGTGATATTAATGTGTACTTCCAAGAAGGAGGGATGTCTTTACCATTTTAACTGATGTAAAGACATTCAGTAACAATAGCAAAGCCTCATTAGATAGTAATTTAAACATTTCTGGGGTGATATTATCTATACCTGGAGCTTTGTTTAATTTTAGCTTATTTACTTCAGCTTTAAGTTCTGTCATTGTTATTTGCTTATCTATTAGTTGTACCTGCTCCTCTAATAACCTAACTTTAACATTGTTTTTAAGAAAAGCTTTCAATACTGAATGTGTTTCTGTTTTCTCATTTTGATTATTAAGTTTATGAAAGAATAGTCTAAAAGCTTCTAGTATTCCTTCTAAATCAGACACTTTCTTTTTGGTCTCTATATTATGTATTACCTTGATTTGATTTGTTTTAATCATCTTTTTAGTCCTATTTGCTATTCTTCGTTGGTTTTTAGGGTTCATTGAATAGTAACATAGTTTAATTTTTTTCTAAGTTGATTATTGTTTTGTGGTGTAGCGTCTCTGAGTATTTTTTATTAGTATCTTCCAGTTCTTTTATTAAGTTGGGGTTTCCATTTTGAATATCAAGCTTTAAATTATCCACTTTTGACTGTAATTCCATTAATTCCTTATTCCACTGTTTTTGTTTATTTTTATACCATCCCACCACTCTTCCATATAGGTATGCTTTCAGTGCATCCCATATGTGTATTTTAGGTACATCTTTCGTAAGATTCATATCTAAGAATGCTTGTGTCTCTTTAATATAAAATTCCTTAAAATCTTTGAGATTTGTTATGTAAGATGGTATTCTTGTTACTGATATCCTTTTCTTGAAACACAAGTCTATCTCAAACGTTATGGTGTTATGGTCTGAAAATGGACATGAAATTGTCTTGACTTTATTTAATTTAGTGGTTATATCTTTTATGTACACTGTATCTATTCTAGAGTATGTATTATGTCTATGGGAAAAATGTGTAAAGAATAGTGAATCTGGGATAGCATACTCATTTATATCAACTATATTAAAAGTTTCAACAAACTCAGATAACAACTTTGTTAAAGGTGATCTCTTGCATGTAGTTTTAGTATTTGTGTCAGTTTCTTTTATAATGCAATTGAAATCTCCAGCTACGATTAAATTGCCTTTGGCATATTGTACAATGTCTTCTAAGTGTTGTTTGGCCACTCTAACTCCTAGTCCTGGTATCCAATAAATATTCACTAATGTATATACCATTTATTGATAGATATTGTCACTAGACAAAACATTCCTGAGTTGTCATGAAACGTGTTTATGATTTTAGGCATTAAAGTAGTGTTTTTCCACAAAATTGCTACTCCCCTTCGCTTTTGACTATAGGTGGAACTTACTAGTACTGTATAATTTTTATTGTTTATTTTATTTATGTCCTGTGTAAGGTGTGTTTCCTGTAAAAATACTAGTTGTGCTTCACATAGCTTTAAATATCTGTAAAGACTTCCCCTTTTGCAGCTATTATTTAAACCATTTACATTAATAGATATACATTTTGCAATTGGATTTATATTAATTAGCTTTGCTTTTATCCATATTCATATACTCGTAACAATGTGTAGATGTGTGTACATGAAGAGAATGACTTGTTCTTTCTTCTTCCAACAGTATTACAATAGATTACAGACACCCAATAAAAGTACATTACAAGGTCATAACTGAAATCATAAGATAAACAATCACCAAACCCCTCCATGAGAAAAAGCATCTCATCCTTGAATGATCTAACCATTCATGCGATCCCTCTAGATCTGCATTTCAGCATCCTCCCCCAGCCCCGCCACATGGTAGTTTTATAATGAAAAGTATCTTTTAAGTATACATGTATTTGTATTTACAGATTACTTAAATACAGTCTTTATCTATTTTTAATATTTTATAAAACACTAAGTCAACACAACTATACCTAGATTTAATACTTAACTATTTGGCTTTGTTTAAATTGTAAAGGAAAATCTCTTATTTTAATATATCTTTTGTATAGCAATAATGGTTATACATCTTAAAAGTAATATGCTTGCTGTTTATCTCCCTTATAGTGTGAGTGGCATTCATAAGTATCAAACTTTTGTAATGGTCTATAAAAAAAATGTTAAGCATTATATGCATTAGTTAACTATACTACAACTTAATTAAATCATGAAGTGTCTGTATCAATGAATATAATATTACACTTTTATTGTCATTTACCAGTAATCTTATAGTTTTCACTTAATTCAAAAAATCATATTTTAGTAGCATGAATGTTACTAATTTGTTTTCGGCATTGGTATTATATAGTTTAAGACTATATTTCCAGGCAGTTCCTATATATTATTAGTGCCACTGGCATATTTCACCACTAGTGTACCACATACGTCATATGTCAGATAGCAACTCATAATCCTTATGATATTACAGGATTTATCTACAGTGTTATAACTGTAAGGTTGGAAAATATAACAAGCAAAGTAAACTTTAAACATGCTATAACACAGTTGTTTGGTACTTATTTCTGTCAACCTTTCTACATACACAGGAAAGGATAACCTTATATGACCACCGACCATTTTCCTTCTTTTTTCTCTTCATCCTTCTTTTCTCCATTTTTTAATAAATATTTATTTCTATTGTGGCTTCTTTGAATTTAGTGAGGGTACTCAATATCATATTATAGATAATATAAAACATTCAAACAGAGAACATGCCCGATATAGAGACATATTCTCAACTCAAGTGGTCTACGCCATATATTTATAACATTGCAGTCAGAAATATACTAATGAATAAGCAATAACCAGCAGCTTTGCAGCATGTGTGTATCTCTAACAAGTACATACCTATAGGATATTAAAAAATAATAGATAGCAAGCTCTTCTTTCATAATTAACAAATGCATATAGCCTGGTATTTACTTTCATAGACAGAAATTAGACCTGTTATTCATATGCATATCATGTACCAACAGCAATATATTAGTAAATGCCTGTGCTATTCAATTAATATTTTAATACTTGTCATATTTTAAAATACATGAGATATGTAGATACTATAAAAGTGATTAATATGAGATATAGCTGACAATGGCTTTAGTGTTTGTGATAATATATAATATATATTCAGTATTATAAGTAAAAGTACATTGCATGTCTATTTGTAATCTAAGGTTCAAAGCTGATCAATTTAGACATACAAGACGATCTCTTTAGCCTTGGTCATATAATGGGCGTTACTGTCTCTCTACACAACCATTCATTTTCATTGAGGATGTTCAATATTAGTATAACTTGCCTTTAATAAAAGCATACTTATAATTCAGCAGTTCTTTTTTATGTATATTTAACAATATCATAAGCAAGTCTATGAGATTTTTTCTTGCTCATTACTGCTTAATGACTGTGCTACTCAACCAATTTAATATTTGCAGAGTATCTTAATAATTAAACAGCAACTCCTTTTACCTTTAAAATGCCTAATAACAAATAGCTACATTCATGAACCATAACTGACTTACTGTCCTTAAGGTTGAGTACACTAGCTGCAATGTGTTTACAAATATGTTATATAGTTCCAGTCAAGGACTTAAATATATTAAATTTTCATAAAATTAAGTTAAATTATAGTAATTTACTTGGGTGATGTTATCAGAAAAGATTGTAGTAAGTCTGTATGTGTTAACTATTCATACAGTTTCTTCCAAGTGATATACTTCTTTTTAAGCCTTGTGTGCTGTTTATGTGTACAATTCAAAATGAATAACAAATGTTACAATATAATAAAACATCATGCATGTGTTGATACCTTCTAAATTTGTTAGGGACTTCAGTGCACTTTTAATATTTGTTAAACTGTAAAAGCACTTTGCCATCTCATAAATACTGTGCTTGTTAGTTTAAGTAGCTTAAGAGCTTAAACCACACCCATACTGCCTTGTTTCAGTGCTGACATCACTCAGACTGTTTACTTTCGTTTTGTGCTGTTCGTACATTTGTAGAGGATTTAACACACACTAATGGATTCTAACTGAAGAACCTTCACTCTAGGGATGGTAAAATAAGAGCTCCCAGCTCGTGACCATGGCGGGAAGCCAAAAACAAAGTAAGTGAAGCTTTTAGAGCTTTTTAAACTGAACATGAGCTCATTAAACTGCTATTAGTTTTCTTAACATTAAGGGCAGATATACAAGCCAAACAGTTGTTTGTTAGTCAAAAAGGCACTTTTAGCATCAAAGAATAGATAACTACCTTTCAAGGCACTTTTTGGCAGTTATTACTATCAGCTTTTATATATTATTATGTGAATTAAATGCAACAGTTTAGATATTTCATGCAGCTTAGTGTAAATATAAAAAGAATCATATTCATTTAAGCACACCACATTAATATGTCAGTGTAAATGCATCATATTCTATACTAGCAGTAAAAGGCAGGTCATTTATAAATGAATTATCTAAATATCATTTAGAGTTAGAGAAATCAAGACTGTAAGTATTTACAATGTAATAAAGAAAGATATGTTACCTTGCTTTCTTTAGGGTTGTTTCCTTTAGTTATAAAATGTCCTGTTTATCCTGTATTTATATTGCTTCAAAGACTGACACATATGTAAAGCATGAATGCTTTAAAAGAAGAACTTTTTTACCTTACAGAGCAAATAAAAAACAATAATGTTTGTGCTTTTCATGTGTCTCTTAGTTTCTTCTTCTTCTTGTTAGCAGTGCTCCATTCATTTTTTTCTGCATGTCTCTTTACCCCAAAGGAGCTCCAATCCATTTCTTCCACTTTATCCAAGGTTTTATTAGCTGAAAGATAAGAGACTGCTGCTTGTAGAGTGTCAAAAGTTTTAGGACCTTCAGTAAAAAATATTTTTATTCTTGCAGGGAACAGCAAGTGCACTTTAAGTTGCCTTTTTTTCAATTCCTTTATCAGAGGGAGACATTCTTTTTTAGCAGTTATAACTCCAGCAGAATAATCATTATCATATCTGATTATGTTGTCTTTGTATTTAACTGGAGAAGTTGACCATGCTGTCTTTAAACTAAGTTCCTTGTCCTGTGATGAAAAAAACTTTACTATTATTGATCTCGGGTGATTTTTTGATTTGATGGTTGATGAAGCAGCTCTTAAGGATCTATGGGCTCTTTCAATTCCATAAGAAAGAGCTTCAGGCAATTTAAAAACTTCTGGTAACCAGGTAGTAAGGAAAGTCACCATGTTATCTCCCTCTGTTTTCTCTGGTAGCCCATAGATGTGAAGGTTATTTCGTCTGGACCTGTTCTCTAGATCCTCTATTTTATTTTGTAATGAAGCATTTTGTTTTGATAAAAAATGTAGCTGAAGATCTTGTTCTGAGAGTCTGCCCTCAGTATCATTTAGGGATCTCTCTATGTCAGCTATTTGAGACTTCTGTTGCATCATTATTTCTTGTAGTTGCTGTATTTGTTTTGTAGATCTCTCTTCAAAAGTGTCCAGTTTGGTATTCATTTTGTCAAATTTCACTGATAAGTCTTGTATAGCATTTAATAAAGACTGTATCTCCTTTCTCATCGTCTGGTCCTGTGTGGTATTCTTAGAAAAGCTCATTTTCAGTAGATTCAGATACCTTCCTTCTTGTTTTTTGTCAGGAAAAATAATGATTAAAGCCAAATTTTTTGCAATGTAGACTTCTAGTGATATTAGTAAAAGCTGTTATGCCTTTCGACTTATCCCGGTTAGGGGTCGCCACAGCGGAACTCTGGTCCGCTAATGCTTGGTAGTGGATTTTTATGTGCTGAGTTACCAGTCCTGATGCACAACCTTCAACGAAGGTATGCCCATTCATGCATGCCTCCACACAGAAGATGCTCTAGCTTAGAATCAAATGGGACAACTTCTTGCTGTGAGGCGACAGCGCTACCGCAGCACCACTACTGCGGGTAGTAATTCAGCAAAATTGGTTTGTCTACAGTATCTAGTTTTTAAAATTTCCTGTCAGAAATATCTTTTGAGTGCAGAGCTGAGAAAAGATGCTGCCAACCAGTCTACATCCTAGCCATGCCCCCAGTTCAGTGGCTTTTTAATGGTTGGGATACTTTGAGATGTGTTTTTGTTTTTTGATGGTTTGGAGTGGTTTGAGGGATTGGTGTGTGGTGTGGAGCATAGCTCTCAACCTTCCATCTCCAAAATGAGGAACACTAGCCCTCATAATGTGGAACAAATGGGCAAAATGTGGAACACATACTAATGGCTTACTAACAACTTCAATTAGGAAGGCCATAGGATGGTTAAAATATGCTGGTTTTACTTATAAAGAAGATCTTTTAATGAATTAATATGATTAATTTCTATTTACTGTGGATTTCACTTAAAAATTCCTAACAATGTGTAACAGAGTCTTTTAATGTGGAACACTTTGAGGAACATGAACTTTTTAAGACCCCAAATGAGGTACATTCCTCGTAATGAGGTACACTTGAGAGGTAGTTGCTTGGATTCACTTGTGAATGTTTTTGTGAAAATTGTAGCTGATCAGCTGTTCATTTGCAAACCCTTGTTATGAGGACCAGCTTGAAGCAGCTTAATTATAATCATGAACACTTTTGTGATGCTGCTGGATTTCTAAAATTCTAAGAACTGTCCAGGT
This sequence comes from Protopterus annectens, assembly GCF_019279795.1. NCBI lineage: Eukaryota > Metazoa > Chordata > Ceratodontiformes > Protopteridae > Protopterus > Protopterus annectens. The sequence goes on from NC_056744.1 coordinate 725,372,644, forward strand.
TACTTCTTCCTGTCTAAAAGTAAATGATCATAATGTTTTGAATTATATGCTAAGATGTCAATGAATACAAGTTAGATACTGTTGAAGTGACACCCTGACCCCATGTAGAAAATGGAGAAAAAGGGGTTGTGGATGGATGGATGAATAAGCAAAAGACAGTGAACTGCATTCTAAACCACTATTAGTTATTAAATAGTTCTGAATGCTTGCAGTATACCAAATGAATAGTTGATATACTAGTCTATAGAATGACACTTCTGATAACAAATTAGGATTGTGTTTCTCTGTTATTGTATCTAATATCTCAGAACAATTTATTTTGGAAAGTTTGAATCTTAAAACTGAATATTTTTCAGATGTTTGTTCAGTTACTAAACATTTAAGGAAAAATAGGACTGATTGTAACAGTAGTACTAAAAAGTATCAAATATATAAGGGTAGAAACCAAGCGTTCAGTTCAACTAGATAAAAGTTAACAGCAGTCACAGAACGCTAGTGATCGCTGACCTCCTCACAACCACAATAATCCAAATCTGGGTGTAAAAAAATCGCTCAGACTTCGCACAAGCCTTTAAAATACTTTATGCAATTGAATATAAAATAAAAAAAAAAAAAAAAAGCGCTTAACTTTTTTATTTTATATTCAATTGCATAAAGTATTTTAAAAAATATATAAGGGTAAATATAAATGTTCTATTATATCCTACACTAGGATTATAGCTAAAATATGCAAACTAGGAATATATAGTACATAAGTATGCAGACAGAAATAGAAAGAGATCAGAAAATTAAATAAGTATATATTTAAATATAAATATGTCAACAAGGCTGGGAGATTGGCATAATGGTTAAGGTGTCCACCTTATAAGCTCAAGGTGCAGGGTTTGATTCTCACATGGGGTAATTTGCTGGATTTGGAATGGCTTACAAGGATAGTTAGCCTGGTACTAATTTATAAACTTATGACCATATGAACAACTTTACACATAGTAAATAAACTAGAAAAATATAGAATCACCTGACCTATAAATTAGTAAATGTGAAAATAACAACTGACTTCCTCCCTATAGTAAACCAGGTAGATAATGTGAGGTACAGGGAAAGATGATTGTAGAAATACTCAGTTTGATCAACTTAAAATAAAGATTCTGAACACCTCTTTAACCTTTCTTATCCATAATAACTCACTGATGGGCTTTTTTAAGATGATGCATACTAAACAATGAGGCACATTAATATGAATCAGAAGCATGAGCTAAGCTTTGTTAGTCTGATGGAGAGTTTGAAAGGTAGTTTGTTGGTCTTTTTCAACAAATTAGGAATGCATTATCCCATGGTAGAATGTTCTAGGGTTATAGCATTAGGTGTTTTTTTTCTTTCAAAAGTTTTGTCCTTAGCTGAAGATTTCATATTGTTATATATAAAGTATATAATAATTTCTGTACATAAATATAATTTCATTATATCTGTATTTTGTCTCTCTCTTATGTAAATGTCCGACTTTAAATGCATATCTATTAGTATTAATGGATTGAATAATCCAGTAATGGGGAGTCTGTTCAAATACTTGCAATTACATAAAGCTCAAATAGTTTTTCTACAGGAAATGCGTTTACTTAATGAAGATGTAAATAAACTTTCATTAAAGAATTATTTGGATTTACCAGGTTCTGGCTCTTAAGCTAAAAGAAGAGGCACCCTCATTTTATGGAAGACCTCACATGTAATGCCTAAAGTAAAAGATACCTATGCTGATAAAAATGGTGTGTTAAGAATTGTTATAATTGAGTGGAACAGAAAACTTATGTATGTTTATTGGATTCCAGGGGTTGGAGCTAAAGATGCAAAAATTATTTAGACACTGTAGCCTATTACATGAAAGGTGAAGTCATGATGGCTGGCGATTTTAATTGTATTTTATCAGACAAAGATTCCACTGCAAATAGAAAATTGAGAATCACATCTTCAAAGATTCCAGTGCAAATAGAAAATTGAGAATCACATCTTCTGCCTAACATTTAATGAATTTTGTAAATCTAATGAATTTAAAGGCTATATATGAGCCAAGAAAAACAAACTCACTTCTATTTACCCATTATTCATATAGATCTGGAACACAAACATTGATCAATCATATCAGAGAAGTTTTAATAGTTTCATGTCCATTATTGGACCATAATGCTGTAATCTTTAATATTATTTTAAAAACTGACAATCAAATACATCACAGAAGATCAACAGCATACATTATTAAATTAAAGGATTCAAGGATTGGTATGTCAAAGAGATCAAAAATTTCCTGGAAATAAACATGAATAGTAAAGTAACTGACATTGTCCTGTGAGATTCACTAAAGGCTTATTTAAATGGAAGAGTTACAAGATGGTATATTAATAAAACAAGAGAATGGGACAAAGAACCGATTGCACTGTAGGCCAAAATAGACACACTATTAGTCAGTCTGAACTTAAATACAAAATATATTGAAATTCTAAATCATAAAGTTTCAATAAACCTAGAAAAACTTAAACTTCAGGCAGATTCAGTAAACCCTTTAAGCTTGCATAAACTTGCTGTTAGATCAAATAAAATGAATAAACTAAATCATATAAAAAATATAACATATAAATAAGAAAGTAGAACAGATATTAGAGCTATTCTTGAGGGCTTTAAAATATTTTATCAAACTTTAAATAGTAATATAAATAACCTAGATAATAATGGTATAGTTGAAACGTTTCTAAGGGAAAATATAAATAATGAATTAACAAGTGAACAAATAAAAAAATTGATAGACCATTCACTTTAACAAAAATAAAAAAATAAAAAAAAGTAAAAAAAAAAATAAGGCGCTGAGTTTAGATGGTGTTATACCACAACTGTATAAAATACTACCAGATGATGCAGTTAAAATATTAGATAAGGTCTATAGAGAAGTAAAACAACTACCGAAGTCCCCCATCATGGACACATTCCATTATATCACCTATTTTAAAACAAGATATGGATCCTACAAAGTGTTATCATGCAGCCCCATTTCACTTTTAAATGTGGACTGTAAGATTTTCTTGTCTATTTTATTTATTTATTTATTTATTTTACATTTGTTGACCGGGATAGTCTGATTGGATACATGCCCATTTTCAGTGGAAGTCCAGGGAGAAAAGCTCCAAGATAATAATACACATTGAACATTTAATAAATGCCAATTTCAAGCAGATTACATTCATAAGCAATACCAGCATTTAGCACATATAGTACTTATTATAAAACACGTTGCAAAACATAACATTATTTTCAGAGTTAAACATACATAACATTACATTCAGGTTTAAGACACACTGAGCAGCAGTTATACAATTGACCCTTCCTGAAATGGAGAGGTAGAAAAAAGTTAGAAGTAGTTGAAGGTAAGGCACCTAAGAAATAGAGAGGTCACAAGTCGGGGTTAGTGCAAGGACATAACAAATGAGTTTTGAAGTATTTCTTGAGTTTGTTTTTGAATTGAGTTAGTGAGGGTTCTAGGGTCAAGTCAGCTGGGAGTCTGTTCCATATTTTTCCAACAGAGTTGGCAAACAGAGAGTCCCTAGCTGAGTAGTTGGATTTGTATGTTTGAACTAGGAGTCTAGTGGATGATTGCAGTGGCCGGGTGTTGGTGTAGGGGCTGATAATATTTTTTAGTGCAGGTGTATCTTCTGGTTGGTAAAGGACTTTATGTGCCACTATTAGCTGGTTGAACTGCAGTAGGCTTGGCAGTTCAAGCCATCCTAGGTGATTTAGGTTGTGATGGTGGTATGTCCGGTAGGCTGTGCCAGTAGCAAATCTGGCAATGTGGTTTTAGCAGGATGATAGTTTATTAAGATCTGTTTTGTTTAAGTTGGAGAATAGAGGTGAGGCATAGTGAAGAGTTGATAGCAGATGGGAACGGGCAATTGCAGTTCTAGCAAGTGGGGTAAAGAAAGGTTTGATTCTGTAAAGAGAGCCAAGTTTTTATTAATGGTTTTAATAGTTTGATTGATATGCGCATCAAACTTCAGGTTATCAACTATGACATCCAGTAGTTTAGTTTGGGCTTCTGGGGAGATGATAGTGCCATTGTTAGCAGTTATGTTGAAGGCTGGCAGGGGGGTCCAGCATGTGGGGGAGAAGAGGAGCAACTTAGTTTTGTTGGGGTTTAGGATTAGATGTTGATTGGAGAGCCATTTTTCCACTGTATTGAAGGTAATTTGGGATGTTAAGTTGTCAATCTCGCCTTCATTCTTGCTGGATGGGTTCGGAGCCGATCCTCTGCTCCAACTCGGCCTTTACCAAAGCTCGAGAGCTGTTTACCGGCTCGAGGCACTCCCTATATCCCACAATGCTAGGCGTCCAATACCCAGATCTCATTTGCCGCTTCAGCTACGAGGTTACGTTTTTACCGGCTCTAGGTCGTATAAAACTTTTTACTAAGTTTATTTATATATAAATAGCTATTTCTTGTTAGATTTATTTCTCTTAGTGTCCCCTTTCTGATCCCTTGAGAAATTCCATTCAGAAACTCTCTTTGCTAGTAGTTTTCAGAGTTTCTCCCCCCCATCCCCCACCCTTTAGGGTAGAGTTAGTTTTTTCTTATATATATTTATATTTCTACTAGTCTTGTTATCTGTATATTGTTATAGCACTATTATAACTCTTATTACTACTATATTATTGTAGTGTTAGTTCTAGTGCGTGCGTGTGTGTGTTGTGTGTTAGGCACTAGTTACTTATTTCCTTGGTACCCTGTTATAGTGTCATTATGTCTAAGGATACTAAGGTCTCAGGTTTCAAGAGTGTGATTTGTGCTGTCAGAAGATGTCTCTGACAGACGGTCACACTTCTTGTGTGTATTGTTTGGGCCCCCTACACCTGCAGGACTCTTGTTTAGTCCGTCATGCCTTCAGTCCGAGAGTCCTGCAAGAGCATAGGAACAAACTTATTTTGAGGGGCTTACTTAAGCCTGAAGGGTCCCCAACTAAGCCTTCGTCGGGTAAACCCTCCAAGCCCGCCAAACCGTCGGCTCCCTGTTCGGAGCCGTCGCCAAGCGGAGCTACTGCCTCCTCGTCGGTTTTGGCTGGAACCGACACTTTGAGATCTCAGTCGGCTCCTGTTGTAGTGTCAGAGCCTTCTCTGAGCCGAAAACGCTCGAGATCTCCCTCTTTGGAGTCTGTTCATTCGGCTCCGAGATCTCCATAACTACAGTCGGAGTGGAGCCATAGGTCACATTCCTCTCGGTCTTCCAGCCTTTCTGATCACGACCTCAAGAGGGTGGTCAGTAGACTCCTTAAGTCGCAGGCACTTGCCCAAATGTTGACTAGCCCTTCTCAACAGACTGCGGCTATCCCTGCATCTTCAACAATTCCTCCTCCAACTCTTCCATTATGTTCAGAGCCGGAGCTCGTTGGGGCTCGAATCGTCGGTACGTCTGAGCCGATACCACACATTTCGGCTCCTTCGTCGGCTCCGATCTCTTCATTGGTTCCATCCGTGGAGGGATCCGGGTTCCGAGACTCCCTCGTCGGCTCCGAGGGGGCGAGTGGCATCGGACCCTTGTCCGACCCCGTTCTCTCTCTTCGGTGCCTCGGCACAGGTGAGCTCGGCCCGACATCGGCCTCGGAGCCGTCACTCTCGGTGCCGGGGGGGTTCTCATATCTTCGGAGCGGGGACCTTCCTCTCTGCCCGATAGGGGCGCCTTCGAGGTCATGAGGAGCGTACTGACTCCTGGGTCGGACCCACGATCGTCTCCTTCGGCTCCTTCCCCCATGGTGCCTACGTCAGTCTCTGTTCACCCTTCTGACCCCAAGCGTGGACAACAGATGCTCCAGGTAGCCCCATTGGGTGTGTCTTCCTCTTCCGAGGCCTCCCCTGATCATTCAGAGGAGCCCCCTCGGAAGAGAAAATGTAAGAGGAAGCATGTTGACTCCCCCGAGTCAGTCACCTCAGCCGATACCACACATTTGGAGGATTTGGAAGGGTCCCCAAGGTCCCCCTTTGAGGATGTCTCCTTTTCAGACATCCTTGAGATCCTTAGGCAGAGGGGGAACTGGACTGCCCTTAACCCCTCCGAGGACGAGTCGGTGTACCTGGACGCATTTGGTTCTCGCCCCTCCACCTCCTGGGTGTCTCCGCCTTTCGACCCTCTCATGAAAGTGGTGGCTCGGAAGGCGTGGATGGCCCCGGATACAGTGGAACCAACTCCCCGTAGGCCCACGAAGTTTATTACAGCCCCGTCCGACAAACAGTTTCTTACGAAGGGTGTCCCGGTTGATGCCATGTTGGTTGCAGCAGCCACTAAGAAGGAGTTGGCTGATCCTTCTGTCCCTGTCCATCCACCTAATAAAGAATCTAGGACAATGGACAGGTACGGGAAGTGGATGTTTTCTTCAGTGGCCTTTTCCATGCGATCGCTGAACTACCTGTGCCATTTCACCCGCCTTCAAAGGGATATCCTTAAGGAATTGGGTGATACCCTTCAGGATCCATCTGCTGCGGGGTCTCAGCAAAAGATTAACTCCCAGCTGGCAACCCTTAACTCCATAGTTAACTCCTCCATGCGGTTCATTTCTTATGCAGCCAATGAGGTGAGTAGGGCCCCAGGCACAGGTGTAGCCTTGAGAAGACATGTCTGGATGCGGTTGTGCAACTTTGCTGACCCCTTTAAGGCGTCCTTCACCAACACCCCCTTCGATGGTTCGGCTTTGTTCGGACCACAGGTGAAGGATACACTTACCAGGTGCGAGCAGGAAGGCAAGACTCTCTCTGCCGTGGGAGTCCATTTTTCTACCCCATCTAGACCATACCCGAAAGGTCAGAAGGGTGGAAAAATGTGGTTTCGCAAACCCCAGGGAGTCATGCCAGACGCACGTGGCTAGTTTCCCTCCAGGGGCAGAGGAGGGAACAATAATAGACGCCGCCCGAGGGGTAGAGGGGGTCCGCAGAATCAGGGTAGCAGGGAATCTTTCTCTGACAAACCCTTCCAGCACCCCTGAGGGGCTGCCCGACTGTCCACCTTCGGAGGCAGTCGGGGGAAGATTGTCACTGTACCCAGAAGCCTGGCAACTCCTCACACAAGACAAATGGGTACAGTCTATCATATCCGAGGGTTACAAAATTCCCTTCGTCCACACCCCTGTACAAAGAAACAGATCCCTTCCAGATGTCCCACCCGCGCTAAGGGATCAAGCAGTACTGGAAATTTCAAAACTGCTAAAAAAAAGAGGGCCATCCAGCCAGTCCCAGCAGACCAGCAAGAATCCGGTATTTACTCCAAGTTCTTTTTGGTACCGAAAAAAACAGGGGACTGGAGACCCATTCTGGATCTCAGCAGACTGAACAGGTCTATCCAAAGAACAAAGTTCCGGATGGTCACGCTTCAGTCCATTCTACCCTTTTTGGGCCAGGATAATTGGATGTGCTCTTTCGACCATCAGGATGCGTACTACCATATCAAAATGAACAGGCGCTCCAGAAGGTTTCTCCGCTTCCGGCTGGGAGCCAGTCACTATCAGTTCAGAGCCCTGCCTTTTTGGCCTCACCACAGCCCCCAGGGTGTTCACCAAATGCATGGCAGTGGTTACGGCTCACCTGAGACGGTGAGGATTCCAGGTGTTTCCATATCTAGACGACTGACTCCTAACTGCTTCCACCAGGCATCAGCTACTGCGAGCCAGGGATTATACCATCCAAACTTGCTTCGAGCTAGGTATATCAATAAATTTTGAAAAGTCTGCATTGTCGCCTTGTCAATCTATAACATTTATAGGTGCAGAAATAAACACAAAAGATCTGTCTGCAAAACTTCCTCCAGACAGAGTATCAGACATTCGCCGACATGTGCAAGTATTACTAAAGTGCAAGACGATTCAGGCCAGATTTGTACTAAAAACATTGGGTCTTATGGCGGCAGCGATCATTCTAGTCCCCCTAGCTCGTTTCCACATGCAGATCCTTCAGTGGATGCTTTTTACCCAATGGTCCTTTCAACAGCTCTCAATGTCCCACAGAATAATGATCACTCAAACATGCAAAGACCACCTGGCTTGGTGGATGGTCTCCCCTACAGTTCTCCAGGGCAGACCATTTGTTCTTCCTTCTCCTGTTGCCACGGTGACCACGGATGCCTCCCTGATCGGGTGGGGGGGGTATTTTCAGGGCAGGACTGTCCAGGGCACTTGGCAACCCCTAGAATACCACCTGCATATAAACGTCTTGGAGATGAGAGCGGTACTTTTAGCGTTGCAAGCTCTTCAGGACTCTCTACCTATCGGGACTATTGCAATTGAAACAGACAATATGTCTGTAGTGTGGTACATCAACAAGCAGGGCGGAACCAGATCCTACCCCTTATGTCAAGAAGCACTCAGACTCTGGCAGTGGGTGATCTCTTCCCAACGGTTTCTGATAGCAACGCACATCCCCGGGAAGTCCAGCGTCATAGCAGACAGGCTGAGCAGAGCCATTCTCATGCCTCACGAGTGGTCTCTCAGTCAGTCAGTAGCGGACAAGATTTTCCGCAGATGGGGTCAACCTTGCTGCGACCTTTTCGCAACCCCTCTCAACAACAAGTGCGAAGACTTCTTCACTCTATTCCCCCTCCCCGGCCATTCCCCCAGAGACGCTCTAGTCCACGATTGGCCCCAGGGTCTTCTGTATGCATTCCCTCCATTTCCCTTAATTCCCAAACTGATTCAGAAAGTGACCGCTTTGGGTTCCAGGATGATCCTCATTGCCCCTTACTGGCCTCGACAAATTTGGTTCCCGTTCCTGCATCATCTTTTGGAGCAGCCCTGGAGTCTGGACCCAGTGCCGGACCTGTTGGTCCATCAGTCGGGCGGGCTGCACCAATCCCTTCAGTCTCTCAACCTCACAGCTTGGTTGCTCCACTTCCAACCTTAGCCAGGCTTCCACAGATTTCTCAGCCAGTACGTGAAATCATCCTTTCTTCACATAAATCTTCTACCAGAAAAACCTATGCTAGTAAGTGGAAACGTTTCTCCTGCTGGGCAGAGACCAGGAGTATAGATCCTTTTACAGCCCCTGTCCACACTGTTCTGGATTTTTTGGCAGAGCTCTTTCGAGGAGGCTCCTCTTCTGCCACCATTAGAGTCCAATTGGCTGCCATCACTAATTTTCATGCTGGACTGTCAGAGACCAGCATCATGTCCCATAAACTTTGTAAAGCCTTTCTCAAAGGAACTGTATTACTCAGGCCTCCAATTAGAGATCCCCCGTCTCCGTGGGATCTGAACCTTATATTATCCTCTCTGATACTATCTCCCTTTGAACCAGTGGCCTCCTGTTCCTTAAAGTTACTCTCCTGGAAGACTCTCTTCTTAGTAGCTATCACCTCAGCTAGAAGAGTGTCGGAAATTCAAGCCCTCTGCATTCGTCCTCCCTATCTTGTTTTTCACAAGGATAGAGTCTCACTTAGAACTAACCCTTCTTTTTCCCCTAGGTTCCTTCTGAGACAAATCTGAATCAGGCTATTGAGCTTCCTGTCTTTTTTCCTAACTATTCAAACAGAGCTGAATAAAAGCTGCACTTTTTGGATGTTCACAGGCAATTACGTTTTTATTTGGAAAGAACAAAGCAAATTAGGAAGTCAGACCAACTCTTCCTGTCTTATGCTGAGGGCAAGCAGGGCTTGCCAGTTTCTAAAGTATCTTTATCCAGATGGCTGGCTTCAATCATATCTTTCATTTACCAATTAAGACACAAAGAACTCCCCGTAAAACCAAAAGCTCATTCCACCAGAGCATTAGCCACGTCGGTAGCTTTTCAAACAAAGCTCCCAATGGAATCTATTTGTGCTGCAGCCACATGGGCCTCTCCTCATACCTTTATTTCTCATTACAAGTTGGATATGGCCTCCAGGAATCGGGCTGAGTTTGGTTCCACTGTGCTCAAGAGTCTGTTCCGATGAGCCACCCAGGACTAAGGTGCTAGGGACGCTGTCCCATCCAGCAAGAATGAAGGCGAGATTGACAACTTAACATTAAGAAGTTATGTACCTACCATAACGTTCCATGTTAGTCGTCTACTTCTCGCCTTCTTTCTTGCATCCCACCCGCCATCCCCCTAGCCTGGACAGACTGAGAAGAATCCTTCTGAGGCCGTATTCCTCTACTGGACTATTCCTAAGTTATGTCCCCCCTCTGTTACCACTGTAGGTAATCCTTATAGTTGGGACAGGTGTCTCCATGGTATTAGCTCTACCAAATGAGATCTGGGTATTGGATGCCTAACATTGTGGGATATAGGGAGGGCCTTGAGCTGGTAAATAGCTCTCAAGCTTTGGTATAGGCCGAGTCGGAGCCGAGGATCGGCTCCGAACCCATCCAGCAAGAAAGAAGGCAAGAAGAAGACAATTAACATGGAACGTTATGGTAGGTACATAACTTCTTATTAATGTGAATAAAGTAGCTGGTGAGGTGTCAGAACAAATCAAGGTGGAGTCATCCGCATATTGAATGCAGGTAGCATCTGGAATGACTGAATGAAGGTCGTTGATAAAGATAGAGAAAAGAAAGGGTCCTAGTATCGATCCCTGGGGGACTCCTAATGTGATGGGTAGGCGAGATAACTTGTCTTGCCATAGGACTGCCTGTTGCCTGCCCTGCAGATAGGATTGAAACCACTGGAGTGCATGCTTGTTTAAGGAGAAGGTCTTCAAGGTATTTATAAGCATTTTGTGGTCAACCATGTCAAAAGCCATGGATAGATCTAGAAAGAGTGCTGAGGATAGTTTGTTATTATTGCAGTTGTGGTTAATGATGTTAGAGAAAGAGAGGAGGGCAGATGTAGTACTGTGGTGTGGCTTAAAGCCATGCTGAAAGCTGGACAATAGCTTGTTGTGTGTGAGGTAGTGCATGAGCTGTATGTGTACACACTTCTCTATAATTTTAGCTAGAGGTGACAGAATAGCTATGGGTCTAAAGTTTGACAGTTCAGTGGAACTACCTCCTTTATGGAGCGGTATGACATGGGAGATTTTCCATATAGTGGCTACAGTAGCTTCAGATATAGCTCTGTTGATCAAGATAGAGATGGGATAGGCTATGTCAGCAGCCTTTTGCAGATAGCCTGCAGGGAGGAGGTCGGCAGCCAGGGTGGTGGGTCTTAGTTTCTTAAGTAGGGCATGAATAAGTTGAGTAGGAACAGGTTGAAAGGTAAAGTATGTTTGGGTACTGGGTATGGCTACATTAGAATTAGAGCCATTGGGAGAGAGATGACTAGCTAGAGACTGGAAAGTCTCTGTGAAGAAGCTGTTGAAGTTATTAGCAATGTCTATTGGGGATTTTTGTTGGGAAGCTGAGGGGGGGGGGTGGAGTGGTGGTTTGGCCTGGGTGGAATAGTTTATTTATTCCTGCCCAGAATTTTTGAGGTTTGTTTTGGTGTTTTTGCAGTAGATGGTAGTAGTGATTCTTTCTGTCTAAGGTTATGGATTTTTTGGTGTCATTCCTTAGCTGTCTGAATCTTAATTGATCAAGTGGGGCTTTTGTTTTTCGTTAGGTGGCCCATGCTTTGTTTCTGAATGAAATTTTGGCTTTGGTATCTTTAGAAAGCCATGGTGCAATATTAACTTTTGTTCTAATAGAGCAGCTGGGAGCATGGGAGTTAAGAATAGCAAGGAATTTGGTGTTAAAGTATTGCTACTGCTTCATCTAGGGGGAGACTTTTTAGTACTAACCAGTTGCATGCTGCAAGTTCATTTTGAAACTTGGTGAGAATAAAATTCTTGTTGTTTCTTAATGTTCTATAGGTGGGTTGGTAGGAGCAGTCTACTTTGAGCTTGATTACATAGGTGAGACAGTGGTCACTTTGGTCATCAGGCAAAGTGCCTGATTTATAAGATTCAAGATGGGTATTGACAAGTATCCAGTCTAGGGTACTTTCCTTGTTATCGGGTTTTCCTGTCCTGGTGGGGGAGATTATGATTTGAGTAAATCCATAGAGGTTTATGTGGGTTGTGGGGATTTCACAAGAGCAAGTGTTCCAGTCAATATTGAAATCCCCAAGAACAATTGATGTAATGTGATCCTATTTCGCCTACATTCATTACTGATGGGCTCGGAGCCGAGAGTCGGCTCCGACTCGGCCACTATAACTAGCACGATGTCTCTCATTGGCTGGGCTAACCCTGTATCCCAGGATGCATCACGACCAAATCCCCAGATCTCGTTTGCCGCTCCTAGAGTAACGATGTGGTCTCGACTTGGCTGTGGCTAAGTACCCTCTTTTTTTTTTAACTTGTAGCTGTTTGCTCGAGTTATTATACCAAAAAGCTATTTTTATAGCTATGTTGTCTGCTGTTTCCATTTTTTGTGACTGATTGCGGCTTTTTTGTTGGTGGTTGTGTGGTAATCCTTCTGTTTGGCAGGCTAGGCCTGTTTAAGATAGAGGGCCTTTGCCCTATCTTGTGTCTTAGTGTCAGGCGTTTTTGTGTCTTAGTGTTTGGGCATTTTCGTTAGAGCCCTTTCCACCCTCCCTCCTTGTGTTGCTGAGTGTGCGGTTGTTTTTCCTTATGTCTGGCAAGGAACAAAAAGAACATAAGCTATCTGGCTTTAAAAAATGCACCAAATGTGCGTATTAAATGTCGTTGACTGAAGGCCACACCATCTGTATTTATTGTCTTGGTGCCATACACTTGCAGGAATCCTGCAGTGTTTGTCATGCCTTCTCTTCCAGGGTTTTACAGCAGAGAAAAAATAAACTTATCCTTAAGGGTTTGATTAAACCCTCCTTTGAGGAAACTTTATCGTCTTCTCCCCCCTCAGAGAAATCCAGGTCCAAGACAAAAATGAAGTCTCCGGCTCCGGCTAGTTCTTCGGAGCGTTCGGAGAAAAGGTTAAAAGCTATATCTCCTTCCTCTGCTCCACTGGTCTCGGAGCCGCAGGAGGTACTGTCCAAGGCTATGTCTCCTTCCTCGGCTCCACTGGTTTCAGAGCCGCAGGAAGTCTTGTCTGTTTCGGGGTCGGTTTCTTCGACTCCACGGTCGTCGACGCCGAAGGAGGTTGCGGTGGTTCTCGAGCCTGCTTTGGCTCCGATCCTTTTGGAGCCGATTCGGAGCCGTTCTCTCAGTCTTGTCTCGGTTCCGACAGAGAAGGTTTCTCGACCCCCTTCTGTCTCCTCCAAGTCCTCCAGGCTGTCTGATTCGGATGTGGATAGGGTGGTCCACAGACTCCTCCAGTCGCCAGTGTTAACTAAATTATTTTCGGCTCCAGCCCAGTCGGCTCCGGTGCCAGCCACTATATCGGTTTCATTTCTTCCTCCTCCGACAACCACGGTGTCGTCGGAGCCGCAGTCTGCCGAATCGAGTGAAGTCCTTTTGTCGGCTCCGAAACCTCCTGCTAGTCTTTCGGATCCGATCTCAGCTCCAACCTTTTCCATCCCTTCTACAGGTTTCGGTACTCGGATGTCCTCAGTTGAACCCGAGGGGGATACATCGGGGATTCAGGCTTCGGCCCCGAGTCTCCCCCTTGGTGCTTCGGCTAGGGGTACCCCGACTCCGGTCATGGTCTCTGAGGCGGGTTTTTCATCCGATTCTGGTGGACCTGCCTTCGAGGCTATGAGGAGCGCGCTGGCCAAGTCCATAGTGACTTCACCTGAATCGGCAACTCCTTTCCCAGATGCTGCGACTAGAGCTTCTGGTGCCCCCCTATCTCTGGACAGCGGGGCTCCTAGGCCTGAGGATACCTCCATGTGTGGTCCCCTGCTTTCTGAGAGCCCTTCAGAGTCTGTGCCTGAGGAGCCTCCCAGGAAGACGTTGTGTAAGAGGAAGCACGTAGACTCCCCAGATGAGTCTGTCACCTCGGACACCGACCTCGATGGTGCAGAAGGGTATCCGAAGTCGTCCTCTGATGATGTCTCTTTCTCCGTTATCCTGGAGATCTTGAGGCAGCGGGGCGACTGGCCATCCAAAAACCCTTCTGAGGAGGAGTCGGTCTTCCTCAAGGCCTTTGGAGCCCAGCCTTCTGCCTCCTGGGTGTCTCCACCCTTCGATGAATTATTGGATCTTATTTGTCGAAGGGTGTGGGAACACCCTGAATCTGTGGAGTCAGTTCCTAGCCGCCCCAATAAGTTCTTATCTGCGCCTCCTGGAAAATAATTTTTGACCAATGGAGTACCTGTGGATGCTATGGTGGTGGCGTCTGCTACTCAGCAGGACATGGCAGAGGCTTTTACTTCCATCTATCCTCCTAATAAGGAGTCTAGGAGTATGGATAGGTATGGGAAGCGTACCCTGTCTTCAGCGACCTTTACCTTGCGGTCGCTGAATTACTTGTGTCATTTTACGTGGCTCCAAAGGGATCTCATAAAGGAGTTGGGAGATACCCTGTTGGGTAACTTGCCTGAGGCCTTGGCCCAGTCTGTTAACGCCCAGCTGTCTACCCTTTCTTCCATCGTCAACTCGTCCATGAGGCTCATATCTTATGCAGCCGAGGGGGCGGGTAGAGCAGCGAGTTCGGGCGTAGCCTTCAGGAGGCAAGCTTGGTTGCTCTTGTGTCATTTTGCGGAGGCTTTCAAGTCTTCTTTTACGGATGCCCCATTCGACGGGTCCTCCCTTTTTGGACCCAAAGTGAAAGACACCCTCACTAGATGTGAACAGGAGGGTAAGACTTTGTCTGCCGTTGGGGCCTGTTTTTCGCTTCCCACTAGACCTTATCCTAAGGCTCAGAGGGGAGGGAAAATGTGGTTCAGAAAGTCACAAAAGTCTTCCCCTGCCCATCAAAGTGACCCCCCCTCCAGGGGCAGAGGAGGGGGGAATTTTAATGGAAGGCGTCGCCCTAGAGGCGGTGGAGGCCCCCGCAATACAGGAGACCACGAGTCCTTTCGTGGTTCCTCCTACCAACGTCCCTGAGGGATTACCCGACTGTCCGTCTCTGGAGCCAGTCGGGGGTCATTTTTCAGAGCATCTTCAGGCCTGGGAGTCCATCACTCAGGATCGATGGGTGCTTCGTATCATCACCGGAGGTTACACCATTCCCTTTATTCGTCCCCCCCCCCCGCAATTAAGGAAAATCCCGGACGTTCCACCCAGTCAACGGGATCAGGCAGCAACAGAGGTCTCAAAGCTGCTAGAAAAAGGAGTCATCCAACCAGTCCCCACAGAACAGATTGGATTAAGAACTTACTCAAGGTTATTTTTGGTGCCAAAAAGAACAGGGGACTTGAGACCCATTCTGGATCTCAGCCGTTTAAACCGCTTTTTAAAGAAGTCCAAGTTCCGAATGGTCACGTTGCAATCCATTTTCTCATTGCTGGAAAAAGGAGTATGGATGTGCTCCATCGATCTCAAGGATGCCTATTATCACATCAAGATAAACAAAGCTTCCAGGAATCATTTACGCTTCCGGCTGGGAGCCAGTCATTTTCAATTCCGGGCCCTGCCCTTTGGTCTCACCACAGCCCCCAGGATGTTCACCGAGTGTCTGGCAGTGGTGACAGCTCACCTGAGACGTCTAGGATTCCAGGTGTTTCCTTATCTAGACGACTGGCTCCTCACCTCCCCCACCAGGCATCTACTTGTTCAAGCCATGAGAGCTACTGTCAAATTGGGCCATCTTCTGGGGATTTCATTCAACTGGGCAAAATCTGTATTGCTGCCATCCCAGCGTGTTGCCTTTATCAGCGCAGAGCTAGACTCTGTAGAAATGTGAGCTTTCCTACCGGCAGAGAGAATAAAAGTGTTACAGGCCCAAGTTCTGGCTTTACTACCCCAGGAAAAAGCCCAAGCCAGGATGGTTCTTCAGTTGTTGGGATCAGTGGCGGCTACCATTCTTCTAGTTCCGCTAGCCAGGTTACACATGCGAATACTTCAGTGGCTCCTTTCGGCCCAGTGGTCATATCAGGAACGTCCCTTGTCCCATCCGATTCTCATCACGGAGAGATGCCGGCAGGATCTGCGTTGGTGGCTTCTCTCCAACCTGAATCAAGGGAGACCCTTGAGCCCCCCCGTCCCCTATTGCCACAGTAACCACGGACGCCTCCCAGATAGGGTGGGGGGGGCATTATCTGGGCGAGACGGTCCAAGGTACATGGCAAGACCACGCGGTTCACTTGCATATCAATGTTCTGGAGATGAGAGCGGTGCTTCTAGCGTTGCAGGCACTTCACAGCTCTCTTCCCAGGGGGAACTATTGCGATTCTTTCCGACAATATGTCGGTTGTCTGGTATCTGAACAAGCAGGGAGGAACCAAGTCCTACCCCCTTTGCAGGGAGTCCATGAGAGTGTGGAATTGGGCGATCGCTTCCTAGCGTTTTCTAGTGGCAACGCACATTCCGGGGAAGTCCAATGTGATAGCAGACAGGCTGAGCAGAGCTATTCTGATGCCTCACGAGTGGTCCCTGAACGATCGAGTGGCTGCTCCGATCTTCTCCAGGTGGGACCTTCCCTGCTGCGACCTCTTTGCCAGCCCCCTGAATGCGAAGTGCAGCAATTTTTCCACTCTGATCCCCCCACAGGGGGAGTCACCCAGGGATGCTCTAGTCCACAATTGGCCCACCGGTCTGCTCTACGCCTTCCCGCCGGTCCCTCTTCTACCAAGAGTGATTCAGAAGGCTACCTGCTTGGGAAGCAAGATGATTTTGATCGCACCACACTGGCCCCGTCAAGTTTGGTTCCCCTTCCTTCGGAAGTATGCGGTGGATGGTCCTTGGATTCTGGACCCAGCTCCAGACCTATTGACTCATCAGTCAGGACAGCTCCATCCATCCCTACGAACTCTCAAGCTCGCTGCCTGGCTTCTCCACTTCCGACCTTAGTCAGACAGCATATCTTTACCCCGGAAGTAGTACATATTCTGTCTTCCTCCCACAAGTCTTCTACTAGGAAAATATACTCTAGTAAATGGAAGAGATTTGCATTTTGGGCTCAGCAACATGATCTTGATCCCCTTACAGCCCCTGTGTCGGCGGTGTTAGATTTCTTAGCAACACTTTTTAGACAGGGTTCGGCTGCCTCCACTATAAAGGTTCAGTTGGCAGCAATCTCCAATTATCATGTTGCATATGAGCCTTCCCTCATGGGTCATAAGCTGTGTAAAGCCTTTCTGAAAGGAGCCTGGTTGCTTCGCCCTCCGGTTTTGCAACCTTTTTTGCCATGGGATTTAGATGTGGTGCTCAGAGCTTTAATGTCTTCTCCCTTTGAGCCAGCAGCCTCTTGCGAATTTAAATTTTTGTCATGGAAGACTGCCTTTTTGGTAGCCATAATTTCAGCCAGAAGGGTATCGGAGCTTCAAGCCCTTTCTGTTAAACCTCCTTATTTGATTTTTCATAAGGACAGAGTATCTCTGAGACTTAATCCTTCTTTTCTCCCTAAGGTCTCTTCTGCCCTTTGTCTCCACCAGTCTATTGAGCTTCCGGTCTTTTTTCCACGGTTTTCCAACAAAGCGGAATACAAATTTCAGCAGTTGGATGTGCATAGACAACTGAGGTTTTATTTAAATAGGACACAACAGGAGAGGAAATCAGATCAGTTGTTTGTGTCCTTTTCGGACAATAGAATTGGCAGATCTGTAACTAAGGGCACCATAGCTAAGTGGATTAGAGACTGCGTCTCATTTATTTATGCATTAGCGGGTAGGGATCTTCCCTTTCCAGTTAAGGCGCATTCTACCAGGGCTATGTCAACTTCAGTTGGCTTTCATGCTAGACTATCCATAGATGAGATATGTGCAGCGGCTACTTGGACTTCTCCACATTCCTTTATTTCTCATTACAAACTGGACGTGGCCTCTAGAGGTCGGGCTTCCTTTGGTTCCACAGTGCTCAGGAGTGTTTTCCAGTGAGCCTCCCGGGATTTAGGTGCTAGGGACGCTGTCCCGTCAGTAATGAATGTAGGCGAGATGGATCACATACATCTGTCATTATGGTAAGTATATAACTAAAAGTTTCTTGAGGGTGGTTATTGGATAACCAATATAAGAAGTCTTCTAAGGTTTGTGTGTTCCTCCCTGGGGAAATGTAGACACAGACAATGTTTACATTTTTGTTTTTGTTAATTTGTAGTTTTGAGATAAGAATTTCAGCATTATTGAACTGGGGTGTGTGTTGGGTGTCTCTACTGACAGATAGGGTAGACTTGTAAAGTATGGCTACCCCACCATCCTTTCTGGTGGTACGGTCTAGTCAAAACATACTATACACTGATGGCAGAATCTCATGGTCCTTGGTGGCAGGCTTTAGCCACGTTTCTGTTAGGCATAATATAGCTGGGGAATGAACAGCTAAGAGGGCATGCAGGTGCTGAATTTTGTTATTTATCCTCCTAATGTTTAGATGGCAGGCCAGCAGTGAGCTAGGAGGTCTATTTGTTGGAGCTGTGGTGATAGGGGATATAGTAGGGGGATTAGGGCCAACAGGTGGGCATGGACCAGGGTTTGAGTGGATTTTGCCATCCTTTGTGAGGTTGTAGTGTATCCTGAGTCTGAGTTTTAAGATTTTGAATAAAGTTTTGTAATAGTGTCTAATTTTATGACTAATGTAACTAGGTCTAGTAAGATGGTAGTATTTAGGGGTTAAGGAGTTAAGCATGAGGGGAGTGAGTAAGGGTGCATTATTATCTGTTGTAGATGGGATGGATGTTTGGAATTTAGGGTAGTGGAAACCTGGGTGATCCTGATATTCGTAGGCAGTTAGGAGATATGGGATGAGTTAATAAGACTATTTTGGGTGATAGCATACCTACTGAATGGTACTTGACACTTAGCCAAAATGAATAGTAGAGTTGGAAGACTAGTGGTATCAGGTTGAGAGTGGTGCTGTTGAGTGACAAGTTGTTACTGATTGGTTTAAAAAAGGTGGGGTGTGGTCTAGTACCATTAAATGTAGCAGCATCAGGGGCGGGAGTGATTTGGGGGCAGGGTGGGGTGCGAAGCAAGCCCAAGCGAAGCGAGGGCAAGCGAAGCAGGTCTGAACCAATGCCTGTACTAAGTTGTAGCAGTTTAACCTGTATGAGGAAGGGGGGGGGGGAGAAGGCAGTAGGAGTGGTTAGAGGAATACCTTGACTGACACCACACCAGAGGTAAGTTGAATGTAAGGGCCTACAATCTGCACTCAGCACTGTAATGTTACTTGCACTCAGCACTGTATTTTTACTTATGTTTAGCAGGAAAGACAGACCAACAGTATACAGTTCTGAGGATTATTACAAGGGCGGTGGTGCAGCGGTAGTGTTGTTGCCTCACAGCAAGAGGTTCTCCCATTCGATTCTCGTCTGGAGTGCGGGGAGTGCCTTCTGTGTGGAGTCTGCATGTCCTCCCCGCAGTTGGGTGGGCATTCGAAAGACATGTGTAAATGGGCGTGCCTTCGTTGAAGGTTGAACGTCGAGCTGGCACCTCGGCGTTCGTGAAAATCTACTGCCAATCAGCGGACCGGAGTTCCGCTTGGTGACCCCTAACCAGGAAAAGCTGAAAGACAACAACAACATTACAAGGGTTACTTGTTCAAATGTCAGACAGGTGAGTAAAACTTTCAACAGGAATTTATGTCTTAAGTGTTAGAAAGCCAGAAAGGTAGAAATTATACCTGTAAAAATTAGGGTCAGAGAGACAAATGTTAAGAGTCAGTGCACTTTAGTTGCAGGGGAAGGAGGCAAACACTCAAGTAGAAAAGAGCCCTATGGCTGACCAAAATGGTGACTTGCTTAATTACACAGCACTGTAAGAGAAAGCTTAACAAATGCTTTTTGTGTGTGCAACCTACTCTGATTAATTGCTGGGAGAAATCATTTTTGTTGTGTTTTCGAATTGCAATCCTGTAGACACCGTTATTCAGGAGCTGCAGTTTGTTTGTGTAGGTAAATGTGAAGTTCATCTAGGAAAAGAGAAAAGCAGAGATTCTATGGAAAGCATTAAGGCAGCAACAGACAGTTATTTTATAATAGTACATTCAGAAAGTCTTTTTGGGGGGGGAGGGTACAGTTGCACACTTCAGAATGGATTAAGATTGATAGCTAAGAAACCTTAGCAAGAGAGCAATGCAATAAACAAAACACTTGTCAGATTTTAAAGATACACCAGTAAAACTAGATCAATTGTTCACAATTGTACAACTGGAAAATTGTCATTAAAAGCAATTCAGGTAAAGCTAGCACAGGTTATTCAGGTCATATAAGCACTTCTTCAATGTGTGTGTGCAATTTAAACATTGAAAACATGCAGCAAGTAGTAGCTCTCATTTTACACTTTTTCTAGGTACAGGTTCAGTTTAAACGCAAATATTATCACAGAAATTCAGTAAAGTCACTAGCTACTTATAGAGCTTCTGAAACAAAAATAGAACAGTCTGTGCAGAATCATAATTTAGCATCAGGTCATTCAGTTACACACAAAAAACAGTATAACTCCATACTATGAAGAAACTTACACTGAGTCACACTAGGTCAGCCGAGGGGGGAAGAGAGAGGGAAATCCTAAGCACCTAGATTTGAAAATGATGCCTGTACTAAGTTGTAGCAGTTTAATGAGGGAAGTGTGTGTGTGTGTGTGTGTGTGTGGGGAGGCAGTAGGAGTGGTTAGAGGAATACCTTGATTGACTGACACCACACGAGAGGTAAGCTGAATGTAAGGGCCTACAATCTGCACTCAGCACTGTAATGTTACTTGCACACAGCACTGTAATTTTACTTATGTTTAGCCGGAAAGACAGACCAACTGTATACAATATATTACAAGGGTTACTTGTTCAAATGTCAGACAGGTAAGTAAAACTTTCAACAGGAATCTATGTCTTTGAGTGTTAGAAAGCCAGAAAGGTATAAATTATACCTGTAAAAATTAGGGTCAAAGAGACAAATGTAAGAGTCAGTGTACTTTAGTTACAGGGGAAGGAGGCAAACACTCAAGTAGAAAAGAGCCCTATGGCTGACCAAAATGGTGACTTGCTTAATTACACAGCACTGTAAGAGAAAGCTTAACAAATGCTTTTTGTGTGTGCAACCTACTCTGATTAATTGCTGGAAGAAACAATTTTTATTGTGTTTTCACATTGCAATCATGTAGACATCGTTATTCAGGAGCTGCAGTTTGTTAGTGTAGGTAAATGTGAAGTTCAAACTTGAGTCACACCAGGTCAGCCAAGGGGAAGAGAGAGGGAAATCCTAAGCACCTAGATTTTAGCTAAGAGAATTAATCTGCTTATACTTAGTTATTAAAAATTGATCAAACTGGGTTTATTGTAAACAGACAAGTACAGGATAATATAATAAGAATACATACATTAATAAACTATGCAAATAAAAATAAAAAATAACTTTCTATCATTAGTCTTGATTTAGATAAGGCTTTTGACTCAGTTAATTGGCTGTACCTATTTAAAATACTTTAGTGTATAATTTCTTACTTGAACTAATTGTAGTAATTTCTAAGTTATAGAATAACTCTTGTGCTTATGTTAAAATAGGATCTGGTGTTGTCCTTTTCATTCTCCGTCACTGTTGGGTCTTTGGATCTGATATTGGATCTGATTTGGCCGCATTTTCAAGACTCTAGGATCCGAGCCTCAAGCTCCTCCCTCTCCCATAATCCATCATACCTTCCCTAACTCCTCAGATCTTGTTTGCCACCAACGCGTCAAGACGTGGCTTGGAGTCTCAAGTGTTACTTAACTGTATTGAGGAAACCAAAAACCAAACTGGAACAGTCAACAATATAAAGAACACAGGAAATCCGTTCCAAGTCACAGCATGAACCATACACTGGCACAATAATAATTCTCCGAATGTCTCTTTATTGACCACAATAAAATACTGGTTAAGCGCTTTCATCTATTCAAAATAGACTTCATCAGAACACTCAATTTAGAATCCACTCAGTTTAAATATAATTGTCAACCAATCACGTACAATTATGAATTAATCTATTTAGAACCTTAAAGTGCCCAGTGCATATTTCCCTTGACACAAAACCCTGATATGAGTGTATCTCAAAAAAACTAAATAAATAATTAGTTCCATTAAAATCCTAAAAATGTATTTCATGAAAATGCATATTTAGTAAAAAATAACATACTTGATAAAAATTATACAAATTCACAGGCCACTGTATTCCATCCTGAACAGATAACCCTTACATATAGCCAAATACTTATCCTCTCTAATCCATACTCCATAATAGTAAGGTTATATGCTTCAGTACAGAAAAATAATAAAAAAATAATAAAAATTAGTCCCAATGGCCATAGGTCTATCTATTATTCTCTAATATGGGTTTGATAGATATATGGTCATTAATACCAGGGTACACGGAGGCGTTTAATTTAATCTGCCATCTGGCCTCCTTCTCCCCTAGTTTTTTTATACAACCCCCCCCTGGGGTTACCTTTAATTATTTCTAATATGCCGAAATGGAAGGCTTCACAAGTTTTATTTGCATCCATATGCCTCCATAAAGCATTATTTTCATCCTTCTTTTTCATGCTGTAGCAGTGGTCATAAATTCTATTTCTCAAACACCTGTCTGTCTTTCCTACGTAAAAACAAGGACACTTGGTGCATTTTGCTAAGTACACTAAATGCTGAGTCCTGCAATTGCCCTTTTGAAATTTAACCTCTGTCATATTAACATCCTTTAATTTAAGTGAGGGAATGTTAATAATTAAACAACACTGGTTGCAGGTGCCACATTTTGTGGTGCCTCTCCCTACCTCCTGAGTGTTGTTCCCCATTTTTTTTCTTTTCTAACTCAAATTTCATATTTTTTCCATTCCTTGAAACAAATTTAGGTTTTTCCTCTACTACTTTGAAAACATTCCTATCAGTTTTTAAGATATTCCAGTTCTTCAAAGTAATATTCTAAATGTCACTACAATAGGGTGCAAATTGCAGAACACATGCCTTTGTGTACTCATAAGTATCTCCATCATCATTGTCACTAGTTCCACCTCCTCTTTTACTAGGTCCACTCCCAATGAGGGGCTTGTATTTTTTCCCCCATTCATTCTTCACATATTCTACAATGTCAGTCACCATCCCCGGGGGATATCCCCTACTTTTAAACAGATCTCCTATGAAATCTAATTCAGCTATCAAATCTAAATAATCTGAAGTCATTCTAGCCACCCTTATGCACTGACCTTTAATAATGCTCCTTTTTTGGCTAGACGGATGGCAACTGGAATATTGCAAGTAGGAATTACTAAAAGTATCTTTTCTGAAGACATTAGATTTAAATTTCCCATTCTGCACAGTAATACGAGTATCCAAATAAGAAATGAATTTACTCTCAATGTTAAAGGTGAACTTTAAATAGCTAGTCCTAGTATTTAAATAATCTTTGAACTCATTTAATTCTTGTGTGTCTCCTTTCCAAATTAAAAAAATATCGTCCAAAAATCTAAAATAGCATGTCATATTATTATACCAGTCAGTTTTAAAAATATATTCAGTTTCCTAATCTAATAGAAACAGATTTGCAAAAATGGGGGCGCAAGCCGCCCCCATAGCTACCCCTTTTCTTTGTATGTAATATTCACCTTCATACATAATGTAATTATACGCTAAGACGATATCCATAAATTCCAAAATAAGGGATACTCTATCCCAAGATAAGTCACTATAATTCCTAATACTGTTACTGAACCTTGTCAGTCCCTCATGTTGTGGTATGCTCAAAAATAGGTCGAATACATCTGTAGTAACCAGCGTTACATCATTATTAACCATATCTGGCTGTAGTCTTCCCAAAAAGTCCCACGAATCAATCACAATATGCATAATTTTACTATATAAGGGCTTTAGCCATGTATCAATTACCTTCCCGAAAGGGAAGGTCTTAGATTTATTCCCGGAAATTATGGGTCGAAAAGGGGGGGGTCTTCCAAATTTTTGTGCACTTTAGGAATGCCTACAATAGTACTAATAATAGGATGCTCAACTTGTAGAAATCCATATAAATCTGTGTCAATTCTATCATCCAATAACAGGTCTTCCAAAAACAGATCTATTTTATGGTATCCAATGTTAACTTCATTGATAGATGATATAACAGAATTTCCTGAATTTAGTAAAATGCTATTAATTTTATTTATATATTCTTCGGTCTCATATATTACTGCACCACCCCCTTTATCGGGTTTCATAATCCTTATACTTTTATTATTTTGAATATCTTTTAATATTGTGAATTCATTTTTACTCAGATTATAATTGCTTTTGCATGCTCTTCTTTTATTTCCATATTCATATATTTCATCAATTACCAATTTCTCATAGGTGGATACAGTGTTATTCAAAGGGGGTGTAAACACACTTTTCTTTTTAAACTCCCCACACTCCATACTCTTCTTACCATTAAAAAATACAGCTAAATTAAGTTTCCTCAGGTACTTTTTAAAGTCCACAATGTAATCTACTACACTAATGTCATTATTAGGAACAAATGTCATCCCTTTGGAAAGTAATGAAAAATGTTCGTCCTTGAGTTCAATGTTTGTATAATTATAAATATTACATTCACCATAGCTACTAATAATATTGTTCACCTTAACAATTCTTAATTTCTTCTCTGCAGATTTTGGTCTCTGTACCCCCCCTTGTTTCCCTGCTCAGACCACTGGGGGAAACAAGGGGGGTACAGAGAACAAAATCTGCAGAGAAGAAATTAAGAATTGTTAAGGTGGACAATATTATTAGTAGCTATGGTGAATGTAATATTTATAATTATACAAACATTGAACTCAAGGACGAACATTTTTCTTTATTTTCCAAAGGGATGAAATTTGTTCCTAATAATGCCATTAGTGTAGTAGATTACATTGTGGACTTTAAAAAGTACCCGAGGAAACTTAATTTAGCTGTATTTTTTAATGGTAAAGAAGAGTATGGAGTGTGGGGAGTTTAAAAAGAAAAGTGTGTTTACACCCCCTTTGAATAACACTCTATCCACCTATGAGAAATTGGTAATTGATGAAATATATGAATATGGAAATAAAAGAAGAGCATGCAAAAGCAATTATAATCTGAGTAAAAATGAATTCACAATATTAAAATATATTCAAAATAATAAAAGTATAAGGATTATGAAACCCGATAAATGGGGTGGTGCAGTAATATATGAGACCGAAGAATATATAAATAAAATTAATAGCATTTTACTAAATTCAGGAAATTATGCTATATCATCTATCAATGAAGTTAACATTGGATACCATAAAATAGATCTGTTTTTGGAAGACCTGTTATTGGATGATAGAATTGACACAGATTTATATGGATTTCTAAAAGTTGAGCATCCTATTATTAGTACTATTGTAGACATTCCTAAAGTGCACAAAAATTTGGAAGACCCCCCTTTTCGACCCATAATTTCCGGGAATAAATCTAAGACCTTCCCTTTCGGGATGGTAATTGATACATGGCTAAAGCCCTTATATAGTAAAATTATGCATATTGTGATTGATTCATGGGACTTTTTGGGAAGACTACAGCCAGATATGGTTAATAATGATGTAACGCTGGTTACTATAGATGTAGTCGACCTATTTTTGAGCAAAACTGACTGGTATAATAATATGACATGCTATTTTAGATTTTTGGACGATATTTTTTTAATTTGGAAAGGAGACACTCAAGAATTAAATGAGTTCAAAGATTATTTAAATACTAGGACTAGCTATTTAAAGTTCACCTTTAACATTGAGAGTAAATCCATTTCTTATTTAGATACTCATATTACTGTGCAGAATGGGAAATTTAAATCTAATGTCTTCAGAAAAGATACTTTTAGTAATTCCTACTTGCAATATTCCAGTTGCCATCCGTCTAGCCAAAAAAAGAGCATTATTAAAGGTCAATGCATAAGGGCAGCTAGAATGACTTCAGATTATTTAGATTTGATAGTTGAATTAGATTTCATAGGAGATCTGTTTAAAAGTAGGGGATATCCCCTGGGGATGGTGACTGACATTGTAGAATATGTGAAGAATGAATGGGGGAAAAATACAACCCCCTCATTGGGAGTGGACCTAGTAAAAGAGGAGGTGGAACTAGTGACAATGATGATGGAGATACTTATGAGTACACAAAGGCATGTGTTCTGCAATTTGCACCCTATTGTAGTGACATTAAGAATATTACTTTGAAGAACTGGAATATCTTAAAAACTGATAGGAATGTTTTTAAAGTAGTATGGGGAAAAACCTAAATTTGTTTCAAGGAATGGAAAAAATATGAAATTTGAGTTAGAAAAGAAAAAAAATGGGGAACAACACTCAGGAGGTAGGGAGAGGCACCACAAAATGTGGCACCTGCAACCAGTGTTGTTTAATTATTAACATTCCCTTGCTTAAATTAAAGGATGTTAATATGACAGAGGTTAAATTTCAAAAGGGCAATTGCAGGACTCAGCATTTAGTGTACTTAGCAAAATGCACCAAGTGTCCTTGTTTTTACGTAGGAAAGATGGACATGTGTTTGAGAAATAGAATTTATGACCACTGCTACAGCATGAAAAAGAAGGATGAAAATAATGCTTTATGGAGGCATATGGATGCAAATAAAACTTGTGAAGCCTTCCATTTCGGCATATTAGAAATAATTAAAGGTAACCCCAGGGGGGAGTTGTATAAAGAAAAAACTAGGGGAGAAGGAGGCCAGATGGCAGATTAAATTAAACGCCTCCGTGTACCCTGGTATTAATGACCATATATCTATCAAACCCATATTAGAGAATAATAGATAGACCTATGGCCATTGGGACTAATTTTTATTATTTTTTATTATTTTTCTGTATTGAAGCATATAACCTTACTGTTATGGAGTATGGATTAGAGAGGATAAGTATTTAGCTATATGTAAGGGTTATCTGTTCAGGATGGAATATAGTGGCCTGTGAATTTGTATAATTTTTATCAAGTATGTATTTTTACTAAATATGCATTTTCATGTAATACATTTTTAGGATTTTAATGGAACTAATTATTTATTTAGTTTTTTTGAGATGCACTCATATCAGGGTTTTGTGTCAAGGAAAATATACACTGGGCACTTTAAGGTTTTAAATGGATTCATTCATAATTGTACGTGATTGGTTGACAATTATATTTAAACTGAGTGGATTCTAAATTGAGTGTTCTGATGAAGTCTATTTTGAATAGATGAAAGCGCTTAACCTGTATTTTATTGTGGTCAATAAAGAGACATTCGGAGAATTATTATTGTGCCAGTGTATGGTTCATGCTGTGACTTTGAACAGATTTCCTGTGTTCTTTAACTGTATTGAGATTAGAAATTTCCTATTTCTTTAAAAGCTTTCCTTGTTTAGAACTTTTAATATTTAACTTTTATATCCACCCCTCCTTCAAGTCTTTTTCCGCAGGTGTTAGCGACTGCTGCCCCTTCCCTTTTCTGTTTTTGCCTTCCTTCTGGTGCCGTTGACACCTTTCTATCTTTAAATAGTGTATATACAGAATAAGTACATCTGTGTTAGAAACTCTGCCTGTGTTTCTGATTGTGTCTGACAAGTCTACAGGCTTTAAAAGATGCACTACTTGTAGATGTAAAATTCTGAGTTCAGATGCTCGCAAAAAGTGCATCTGTTGCTTGCGACTGCCAAATCTGTGCGGTCTTTGGTCCAAGGGTGTTCTCAGACAGGAGGAATAAATTGATTCTAAAAGAAATCTTGCCTTCTTCTGCGGCTCAAACTCCCTTGAAACCTTCTAGTTCCAAACAACTGAAGTGGGGAGCCCTCTTAGTCTCCCCTTGAGCTTCACCAGAATGTCAGGAAAAAAGACACAAGTTGTCAGATCAGACATCTTCAGATCCGACTCAGACTAGACCTTTTCTGGATCCGAAAGTCTGTTCAGATCCAAAGAAAACAAGACCTTCTGGAGATCTAAAAGTCTCATTGGATCCGAGCAAACTAAAACCAATTTTGGATCCAAGAATGTCCTCAGAGCTGGCAGACACTATTTGTATCTCCGTTTTTTCCACTCCGAGCAGGACAACTTCGGATCCTCAAGCTTGAGTTCTGAAGGTTTGGAGTCATACTCCAGTACTACACATTAAACCAGTGTCTTTGGCTCCCCCAGCTCAGATACTTAGAACACCATCCAAATCCAGACACCTTTCCACTGCTTCTTCCTCCAGATCTGCTTAATGTTTTTCTGTTGCCAATATGGACAAGATGACACGGAGGTTCCTCAAGGCTCAGATACAGATGGGTGTTCTGCTTTCTCCATCTTGTATCCATGAATGCTCTGTCACCTACATTGCAATCTCCTTTTCTGATCTGACCCCCAGTTTCAGAAACTCAGGATCTGGGAATTACAAGAGAGTTGATATCTGATCCAAGGAAACTCCCTTCCTCGACTCCTACTATGTCTGTTCCCAGTCCTATTCCGCATTTGTCAGATAAGAGTGGATCTCAGATCTGAGATGTTGCTGCCAGCTCTGGGGGTTGACTTTGGCTCCAACTTTGTCAGATCCTTCCCTTCCCCTCGTGGCTTCAGCCCTTGACAGCTTGGGTCCGATTCTGTCTGGAGGACTCAGATCTGGTGTGGCTCTGTTCTCTATCCTCTGGCAGCTTTGCTTCTGAGGGAGGGAGAGGGGATATTTCTGGGTCCATCAGTCTTCCCAGGTCTCAGAAAGGGGTATTTCTAGAATCAGAGAAATGTCTCCTCAATTCTAGAATCCACCTCCTCCTTTTTCTGGTCTGAGCATTGAGCCCATTACATCCAACCGTACATCAACCTTCCCCATTAAGCTTCCAGACTACTTCTCAGCAAGGGGTCCCCCTTTCTTTTCATACTTCCCCTGAACACCCCACAGAGGAGGTCCCTCATAAGAAAACATTCAAGAGGAGGTACTTAGACTCCCCCTTAGAGTCCTTGACTGAGGTCACAGATTTTGATGAAGGAGAAGGATCCCTTGATTAGCACCTGACATCTCTTTTGGAGAGATCCTTGAACTCCTGAGGCAGAAGGGTGGCTGGTCCTCCCAAAATCTTTCTTCCGAGGGGTCAGTGTTCCTGGAGGCTTTTGAGGCGGGGCCCATCTATGTCCTGGGTGATTCCATCCCTGTATACAAACTCATTGAATTAGTTTCCCAGCAGGCGTGGAAGGAGCTGGACACAGTAGAGATGATCCCAAAATGACTGGACAAGGAAAATTATTGCATCAACCTTCAACTTACTTGGAAAACACCAATGCTTTCTGGAGCTCTGATAAGTAATGTGCATGAACCAGGAAAGAAAAGCCAACCACAAAATTCTCTAATGAGCCAAATTGCACAATATCAAATAAAATCATCTCTTTCTTCATGCTAGCAGCAACATCTTCAGTAAATCAAAGCAATCCACAAACAAATCTAAGGTGAATCAAAGAAACCATGGCAGGTAAAATACACAATTTTAATAACAGAACTTCAAATACTTAAGTGTTTCATCCTTATAGTCAGGACTTCTTCAGAAGTATAAAATACCTATGTAAAATATGGTTCTGAATTTGTATTTTATGGCTCAGGCTGGATCAGAAGATGCTTTGAAGTGGAAATCTATGCCTCACCTTCAACACATCCTCTGATTCAGCCTTTATGAACCTGTTGGACATCAGCAAAATAAATTGCATTAGAAACACCTGATCTAGGGACCTAAACTTTGTATGCAGCATAAATAAGATGTTGGAGGGATAGGTATGTGTCTCAGAGACTACTGCTCCTCTGGAACAGGGTTCCTATCCAAGGTGAAACAGAATTGCTCCCTCCCCTTATTCAAGCATGTCTTGGATTAGTGAATGGGAAATTGTAAATGTACTCCTAGTCTGCACCTGGATTTCTGCCAGAAAGAGGAAGCTTGTAAGTGCTGGATCACCCATACCCAAGCTTTGCCCCAGAGTAAAATGAATGGTATGAAAACCTGCCAAATACTTTTGGGATGGATGGCTAGACTTAAAAAAGCCCTTTAAGGTCATTAGCCTAGTAGTTACCCTTGAATCTATAGCACAGAATCTGCCTTGCTACCATTCCTAAACAATGTAAACAAAAAGCATTGCCAAGGAGAAATTGTGATATCTATGTATCTAGACAATTTTAGAGTCATTGGACAGTGTGTCCTATCAGCCACTACTCCTATTAAATTAGTCAGTATTGACGCAAATAACACAACAGAATGTTTCAAAGGTTTTTTTTAGTCAATCTACTCAATGCATGATCTGGGGAGATGTATATTTTTCGTGTCTATCTGTTAATGTAGGAGTTCCATTCTAGTCCTTTTACTATTTACTGTCTTCATAAACCAAATGCACACTCCCACCAAACATGCCATAGTAATCCGATAAGTAGATGACTTTCATACTAATATGCTCTGCAACTACTTTTAACATGCATCTCCCAAAAGTTACACAATAATCATTTTTATATCCTGAAAAACTGCTGTTTAATGCTAAGAAAATTTAACTTATTCTTTTTGTCCTTGCTCTTTTCAAGAAAATAACAGTAATCGCAATATCTTCTCTTATGAACAAAACCACCATAGAGCTTGTATCACAGATGAAACTGCTAGTCATTGTAGCTCAGATCTAAACTGTGATAATCGCATCAGTTGTGCTGTATACAAAACAAAACTTGACCTTTTCTAAAAAGCCACATCCTGTCTTACTGATTATGCCTACTTAGCTACTGCTCACACCTTCCAGCTATTCAGATTGTTGAGGCATGTTCTTTACTAACATACCCTCAACCTAACTTACTAAGCTAAAGTGGAGCAATAATAAAACAGCCAAATTTGCAGCCAGTCTATCCTCTAAAGTGTAACACACACTAAGCAAAATAGGCTGGATAGAACTACACAGTACCTTGATTCAGTCTCCGCTTAAAGTTGCTTAACCAGAAACCTTTTACAAAGGTACAACTCAGCTAGGCAACTTGGATCACAAAACCTTTTTTTGCTCAGCTGTCTTAGATAATACCTTACTCTCCTATACATTTTTTTACTCAGCTTTCTTAGGGTAATACCTTACTCTCTTATACATCCTAGATTTCCTTCAGACCTAAGAAATGTTCATACTTTCCCAGAACAAATGGTTTCTTGTGTAGGCAATAAAAGAAACTAAATCTTCATCAACGGATAAATAAGACATGTTGGCATGATAGATTCATGTTCTTCTGTATCATCATATGTTTGAAACACGAAAGAATTCAAAACCAATTCAACGAATAAATCCACAAAAATGAGAGTAGAGGAGGCAGACCACTTCTTAAAATCACCAAGCACGTTTTTTATTTAATCAACAATAAAATATATAAGCACTTTCGTCTCAGTATTCCAAAATTACAGAGACTTCATCAGATACAAATTTTAAAACAGCCCAGTTTGTTTTAAACCCTGTAAGGATGGCATCATATCCTGAAACAGACTTAAAAAGTTTAAAGCAACAGTATGTCCTAAAACAAAATCAGATAGCAGATGTGTGGTACCTAGAATTTGTGGGGGGGGGGGCATGGCCCTACCTATTAGAAAAATTGGAACTCGCATGGCAGTTGACCGAATTCCATGTACTGGCCAGGACTGGATGACAACCTGTCTATTAGTAGCCTTGTAAAATTAAAAGCCCTTATAAGACTTTGAACTTGTAGTGATAGGGTATGTGAAGGTAATAGTGTAGTGGTTATTACACCTGCTTCATACGTAGAAGGTTCTGGGTTCAGTTCCTAGTGGAAGCTGTTCATTTACTTTTCATTATTTTTACTGTTTTACAATTTCATTTGTTTATCTTTTATTAGCATATTTACTGGGGTAATAGAATGCTATATTTAATTATATTATATTAAACGGATTGGTTTTATTATATTGTTTAAATTTTTTTAAATATCCATGATATATAATATATTTTTGAACTTGAATACTGCTGCTATCTGATTTTGTTTTAGGACATACTGTTGCTTTAAACTTTTTAAGTCTGTTTCAGGATATGATTTCACCCTTACAGGGTTTAAAACAAAATGGACTGCTTTAAAATTTGTATCTGATGAAGTCTCTGTAATTTTGGAATATTGAGACGAAAGCGCTTATATATTTTATTGTTTATTAAATAAAAAATGTGCTTGGTGGTTTTAAGAAGTGGTCTGCCTCCTCTACACTAATTTTTGTGGTTATATCTGAAACAAACTCTCACTACATGTCAAGCAGAGTAAAATCTTTGCCTCCTTCAGGGTAAACCTAAATAGTTGAATGAACAGCCGCAGATTCTTCTTAAGTCTATCCTTATGTTCCCTCCTCGTGGCTGCAGGGAACTTCTGAATGTAGATTGTAGAATGATTGCCTGTACCTACCTATGAACCTTGACTTCATTGACTAATATTAACTGGATACCTCCCTCTTACTTTCCTAATCTAATCTTTTCTATTCCATACATCCTGTTGTATTTCTGCATGTATGTATGAATGTATGCTAACTATAGCAGCTCTGTATCTGCAACCTAATGAAAACTGTCCATCTTTTCTCATTAAACTGTCAGACATTTCTCTTTCCCTCTGCCTTTTTGTCATGTATGTATAATGACACCACAAAAAATATTATATAATGATATTATCAGGGTTACTGCAACTGTTAACTCTCAGTATTGCTAACAATGTATAGCCTTTAATTACATAATATTCACTAGCAGCTGTCTTTTCCTAACTTGAATGCCTTCTCTGTACTGGGTGCTATACACAGTCAAAGGTGTGTGCATTTTAGTGAAAATGTTGTTATGCTTATGGATGTTAGCAGGAAATGTATTCAACGTCTTCTGTACCATTTGCAAATAATATCTTTTAGTGAAATGTTTCTCCCTAAGTCTTCACTGAAAAGGGGCTCTGCCATGTTAGACTATTCTAGTAAACAGACAAACTAACAAAAATGTAAATGCATTAGTTTAGCAGGTAATAATATGCAGGATATATTGGTGTTGCTGTGGTATGTAGGGATTCACATGTCATTGAATTTGGAACAGGAAATCTAAAACTTGCAGTGAAATGTTTCTGTCTTAGTCAGTCATTTAGGAGTTATGAAAGGAGGCTGTTCAGGTAGCCTGTGTTTGAAATGTTTTGAAACTTGAAAGCCTGAGTATAAAAGGAGTCACACTTGTGTGGTGTATGGCTTTGTACAGCACTTGAGATGTCACAGTATTTTGTGATTGACCTGCAATATCTAAGCAGTAAGACTAAGGGTGATTATTTTGTACTTGAAGACTTGGAAAATTGATGTAAATAAAGTTACAATGATTCTGTAAAAGATCAAAGAATTCAGACAAGTGTTCTTAAGTGTCACCTGAATGCCTGTTAAAAGATAACTAAATCTGTTCATTAGCATGATGTCTTTGTAGAGTATCTCTGGTTTCAGCATGATATAGACTGGTAGGATGGTGTTTTACTGTAACCCCCTTACCTTTTCATCAAGTCATAGTAGATGTCAGTGTGTATGTTAACATTACAGCATGCCCTTAGTTTTTTTTTTTAACGTGTGTGTGTGTGTGTGTGTGTGTGTGTGTGTGTGTGTGTGTGTGTGTGTGTGTGTGTGTGTATATATATATATATATATATATATATATATATATATATATTTGTGTGTGTGTATATATATATATATATATATATATATATATATATATCTATATATATATATATATATATGTGTGTGTGTGTGTGTGTGTGTACATACATAGATACATATATATGAATCATATTTGCAGTATATCAACTTGAAAAAAGTCAACAAAAAGTTCCCCTGCACATTCCATACCCAGTGCTATCTAAATATTTTTAGTCTGAGATTGCACAATAACAGGGAGAAGACACGTTTCCCAACTCCCTTATTAATGCATTCTTATACAAATGTTCATCCATTTGCCTTTCAACTAAATTGAGAGGAAAAGTGTCAGCTAAACAATTAAACCACTTTAATGGATCATATATATAATATATATATTTATGAACACACACATATATATATATATATATATATATATATATATATATATATATATATATGTCTTTACGTAGATATATTAAAACTTTTATATATATATATATATATATATATATATATACACACACACACACACATATATATATAGAGAAATTATGTTTATATATATATATATATATATATATATATATATATATATATATATATAGAGAGAGAGAGAGAGAGAGTCACATGAATTTTGTTTTACTGTATTTTTTTATTTACTTCATAATAATAAGATCACTGTCGAAAGTGGATCATTTGCTTTCTATGCCAATCCACCTAGCAGTCAAATAAAACTGAGCCACCATATTGCAGCATACTGTGTTTTGATGGTTTACTGCTGAAAAAGCAGAACATTTCTGTAAAAAAGGAAAGATCTCAGTTATTCACTCAGAATACATGTCTCTAGTTTCGTTATCCATCCAATTTTTAAGGAAATCACATAAGAGAGCAGTTGAAAAGCTTCCAAAGGCTTATAGATTTGGTGCTGTCAGAGATTTTAGCTGGATTTAGATTTTAAAGGTCTGGGTCTGGGTCTTCCTGACGGTTAACAAGATGCAGACTAGGCAACATGTGAAGAAAAAAATGTTTCCAGAAAACAAATAAAATTTACACTTTATTTGAAATTGCACTGTTATTGCCTCGGTAAGGGAAAAATATGACATGCAGCTATGGGGAAAAAAATTAAATGTAGCTGAATATTTCTGCCCTTGCAAGTACCCAAGCCCATCCAGAAATGCATGGGATGGGATTAAGAGCCCTACTAATTAGTGATTGGTTTGAATTTTCTGACAAAGCCTCTTCTTGTCAGTGAGCTTCTCCTCCCCCTGTTAGGTTTAAATTGAGCGTTATAAAATAGTAGATCTGAAGTAGGGAGTTCATTTGTCAGCAACCTGTGGGTCTTGGATCCGATATCGGATCCGAGCCGGCAACTTGTTTCAAGCTAATGGATCCGAGCTCCTAGCTCCTCCCCTCACCCATAATCCCCTGCTAACCCTCCATGACCTCAGATCTAGTTTGCCGCGCTTGTGGATAGCTGGATTCTTGCGAGCTCATCTAGTCTTGGCAGTTAAGTTGTTATTTTTCTGTCAACTTTCTTAATTTTTCTCAAAAATCTTTTGTGTGTAAGTGTTAGGTAATATATTTTCTTTTAAGTAGTTTTCCCTCCCTTCGCTGGTCGTTAGAGTGTGTGTGTTGTGTTTTGGGGCCTGTGTGTGTGTGTTACATTACTTTTCTTTAAGTATGGCTGAGGCCCCAAAAGCCATTTTCTAAATGTGCCGAGTGTGGCCATAAGCTCTCCCCGGCTGATGGCCACACTCGTGCTCAGTGCCTTGGGGTTGAACACCTCACCTCAGGCTGTACCATTTGTGCAGCGTTCAACCCCAGGGCACTGAAAGAGCGGAGGTCGAAGCTGGTCCTGGCGGGACTTTTACCCCCGGACTCAGCTCCGGCCTCCGCTGCTCCCGTGGCTCCACCACAGGCTGTGGTTGCTGCCATTCCTGCCCCCTTCCTCTGTCCGGGACTCAAACTCCCGCTAAAGTGTCGGAGGACAGGGAGGCCAGGAGGGAGAAACGGAGGGAGAAGCACCACAAGCGGCGGGCCGAGACCTCTGTTTCGGCCCCGCCAGCTAAGCGGGCTTCTCCCTCCACTGCTTCTAGGTCTCCTCCTCCTCGGCTCCAATCCCCTTGTTTCTCCCCAGAGCCCGAGGAGGAGGAGGCCCGATCTCCATCGAGGTCATCGAGGCGGCATTCCAGGCCTGCCTCGGTGACCTCCTCGAGATCGACATTTAGTATGTCCGATGCAGACTTGGACCGGATGATGCAAAGGTTCATCCAGGCCCAGCTGCAGATGGGAGTGCTCTTGCCTCCCCCCCTTCGGGGGGGAGCTCGACACCTTTTTTCCATCCTATTGCTCCTTCTCCGACCCGCTACCCGGGTTCGGTGCATTTGGAGCCAAGCAGCATTGGAGCCGGGGGTGGGTCGGCGCCGACAGTACTTGGTACTTCGGATCCAACTCTGCCCTCGAGCCTGTCGGATCCGACCTCTCAGAGCCGTGGCCCGAGCTTCGGATTCGAGGGATTCAGTGTGCCTTCGGCTCCGTCCAGGTCGGAGCGCACTGGTCCTTCGGATCCGATGGTCTCGGTGCCGGTTCCGATCCCTTCATCGGAACCAAGTGGGAACCTACTTTCGGATCCAAGAGAGAGTGGTTACCCCTCGGCTTTCGATGTAGTGGAGAGGGCTCTGTTGAGAGCATCTGGACCCCCGGTCCTTGTCTCGGCTCCTACCTGCACTCCCTCTCTGCTGGGCCAGGCTTCCATCACCCGGCCAAAGGGACAGCCTGCTTCAATGTCCCAGATGGTTCCATTGGAGCAGGATGTAGCTGGCGAGGCCTCCTCGGACAGCCCCCCTGAGGAAGTGCCCCGCAAGCATAAGTGCAAGAGGAGGCACATAGACTCCCCTGAGTCCTTAACTGAAGACACGGACTTGGAGGAAGGGGAAGGCTCCCCAAGATCACCCCCTGAGGATGTCTCCTTTGGAGACGTCATGGAGATGCTGAGGATCAGAGGTGGGTGGTCTGCCCCCAAGTCTTCCTCCGACGAGTCCGTGTTTCTGGAGGCATTCGAAGCAGGCCCGTCTACCTCTTGGGTGTCCCCTCCGGCAGACCCCTTGGTGGACCTCATTACCACCAGGGCGTGGAAGGATCCGGACACCGTGGAGCCAATACCAAAACGCCCGGATAGAATACTTAGCCCCCCCTCAGACCGATCACACTGGAGTAAGGGCCCCCCCATAGATGCCATGTTGACGGCGGCAGCCACGAAGAGGGAATTGGCTCAGGAGAGCCCCTCAGTGCATCCACCGAGCAAGGAGTCCTGCTCGATGGACCCCTTAGGGAAACGAGTTTTTAGTTCAGCGACCTTCTCGGTAAGGTCTCTGAACTATATGGCACATGTCATCAGGATGCAGCAGGATCTTATCAAAGAATACGCTGTCTCCCCTCCCGTGTCCATGTTGGCGGATGACAAACAATTGTACTCCACCCGAATGGCCACTCTGAGATCAATTTCAAATACCTCTATGTGGCTATTGTCCCACGCCACAGAGGGAGCCGCTAGGGCTAGCGGAGCAGGCCTAGTCATGAGACGTCAGGCCTGGCTCCGTCATTGTGACTTTGCGGAGCCTTTTAAAGCGTCTTTTGCAAACGCCCCTTTCGATGGTTCTGCCCTTTTTGGCAAAATGGTTCACGAGACACTTGTCCAGAGCGAGAAAGACGGGAAGCCGTTGTCTGCCATCGGAGTCCGCTTCTCTACTCCCCAGCGGTCCTTTTCAAAGAACCAAAAGGGTCAGAAGAAGATGTGGCTCCGGAAATCACAACATTCCCAACCCGCTCCAGACAACCAGTCCTTCCGTGGCAGAGGAGGACAGGGAGGACGCCGCCCCAGGGGCAGAGGGGCTCCGAGAAACTTTGGGTCCAGAGAACCTTTCTCTGAATGGCCGGCGCAGCAGCCCTGAAGGGTTGCCCGGCTGCTCCACTCTGGAGGCAGTCGGGGGGCGCTTCTCGAAGCACCCAGCGGCATGGGAGTCCATCATGACAGACCACTGGGTGCTTTGCATTATATCCAAAGGGTACAAAATACCATTACTCCATGTCCCCAAATTCAAAAACCTCCCCGATGTACCACCCGATCAGAGGGAGGCCGCAGCCGCAGAAATTCAGCAGCTGCTAAGAAAAAGAGCCATCCAGCCCGTCCCCCAAGACCAGCTTGGATTAGGGTTCTACTCCAGGTTCTTTTTGGTGCCAAAAAAAACGGGGGACTTGAGACCGATCCTAGACCTTTCCCGCTTGAACCTGTCAGTAACCAAGGAAAAATTCCGAATGGTCACTCTTCAATCTATTCTCCCCCTTCTAAGAGAGAACAATTGGATGTGCTCTATAGACCTCAAGGATGCGTACTACCACATTCTAATGGACAGACGATCCAGGAGGTTCCTCCGCTTCCGGCTGGGAGCCAGTCACTACCAGTTCAGGGTCCTTCCCTTTGGCCTCACCACAGCCCCCAGGGTGTTCACCTAGGTATTAGCAGTGATTGCAGCCCACCTGAGACTCCAGGGAATACAGGTCTTTCCGTACCTGGACGACTGGCTCCTGACCGCCCCAACAAGGCATCTACTTTTCTCAGCCAGAGATTTCTTTCTCCACCTAGCCCCACAGTTAGGCATCACTATCAATGCCGACAAATCCCTTCTGGCCCCAACACAAGTCATAGAATTCATAGGAGCCAGAATAGACCCCAGAGAGCTACGAACCTTTCTAACTTCCGAGAGAATCCGGAATTTGCAACTCCATGTGCGGGCTATCCTCCAATCAGAGACTGCACCAGCGGAATTGGTCCTGAGGGTACTAGGCTCCATGGCGGCAGCGATTACGCTCCTTCCATGCGCCCGTCTGAACATGCGGGTACTGCAATGGACACTTTTAGTGCAATGGTCTTTTCTATCCCTTCCTCTTTACCACCCCTTTGCTATCAGCAAGGCTTGCAGGAAGGCTCTATTATGGTGGCTCCAAGCCTCGGACCTCCATATGGGCCGTCCCTTCTGCACCTCTCCCCACGGTGACCATGGATGCCTCCCGCCTCAGGTGGGGGGGCATTATTCAGGCAGGACAGTCCAAGGCACATGGAATGACACAGAGACCTCCCTGCATATCAACGTTCTGGAGATGAGAGCGGTGCTGTTCGCGTTGCAAGCACTTCAGGATCTCCTCCCCATAGGAACGATTGCAATTCAGTCGGACAACATGTTGGTTGTCTGGTATATCAACAAACAGGGGGGAACCAGATCCTACCCTCTATGCCACGAAGCCATGAGAGTGTGGGAATGGGCGATCTCCACCAACCGCTTTCTGATTGCAACGCACATTCCGGGACGGACCAACATCCTAGCGGACAAACTCAGTCGCACCCTTCTTACCCCGTACGAGTGGTCTCTCAATCTACTAGTAGCGAAGCAGATATTCGCAATATGGGGGCAACCCTGCTGCAATCTTTTTGCGTCTCCATCAAACACTAAATGCGGCAATTTCTTCGCTCTAATCCCCCCCCCCAGGGGAAACTCCAAGAGACGCTCTAGTGCATGCTTGGCCACCCGGTCTACTTTATGCCTATCCTCCTCTACCCCTGATGCTACAACTCTTACAGAAAGCCTCGCGGTTGGGGAGCAGGATGATCCTCATTGCCCCATTCTGGCCTCGGCAAATTTGGTTCCCTTACCTGTGGTCTCACCTTGTGAATCCTCCTTGGATTCTAGATCCCAGTCCGGATCTCATCTCCCATCCGTCGAACTTACCGACCCCAAACCTGGACAATCTGAAACTGACAGCTTGGTTGCTCCAGTTCCACTCCTAGTTAGGACTCCCGGTATCTCTTCACCAGTCAAAGCCATCCTTGTGGCAGCGCATAAGCCCTCCACCAGAAAAGTGTACAGCAGTAAATGGAAACATTTCTCCATCTGGGCGGAGCATCATGATCTAGATCCCTTTACGGCTCCTCTTCCATCCATATTAGACTTCCTAACCGAAATCTTTCAGGAAGGCGCTAGTTGTTCGACTGTCAAAGTGCAATTGGCAGCCATATCACATTACCATGTGGGACATAATACAGGGCCTTTGATGTCGGCCAAGTTATGTAAAACCTTTCTCAAGGGCACCTTCTTACTTAGACCCCCTATAAAAGAAGCCGTACCACCATGGGATCTTTCACTAGTTCTTCAAGCCTTGACTGCTCCACCTTTTGAACCCGCTGCTTCAGTAGATCTCAAATTCTTGTCTTGGAAAACAGCATTCCTTGTAGCCATCACTTCAGCAAAAAGAGTTTCGGAGCTTCAAGCTCTTTCTGTGAAGCCTCCTTATTTGATCTTTCACCCAGACAGAGTGTACCACAGGATCAATCCTTCTTTTCTTTCCAAGATAGCATCGGAAACCAACATAAATCAATCCATAAATTTACTGGTTTTCTTCCCTAAATATCAGAATAAGGGAAGAGTACAAGCTGCACTCATTAGATGTTCATAGGCAGCTTCGCTTTTATACTCATAGAACAGCTGGTCATAGACAATCCGACCAGCTGTTCTTTTCCTTTGCCAAATTTAATTTGGGGAAAGCAATTTCAAAAGTATCTTTATCACGCTGGATTTCTCAATGTATCCTATGGGCGTATCAAGTCTCTGGGAGACCCGCACCGGAAGGAGTTCGTGCACATTCCACTTGTTCCATCTCTACTTCTGCGGCCTTCAAGTCTAGAGTTCCATTGGATGATATTTGTTCGGCAGCCACTTGGGCCTCATCTCATACCTTTATTAACCACTACAAACTGGACGTGATTTCTAGAGGGAGAGCATCCTTTGGCTCTGCGGTGCTTCACAATATCCTTCCATGATGGCCACCCAAGGTGCAGGTAGCTGGGGACTCTGTCCCACAGGTTGCTGACAAATGAACTCCCTACTTCAGATTAAGAAGTTATGTACTCACCATAACGTTCCATATGAGTAGGTAGCTTCATTTGTCTGCAACCATCCCCCCCCCTCCTTCCCCCTGGCCTTCTTCGGATCTATTTTTAGTTGGATACCCATTTTTTGGGTATATATTGAGGGGCAAACTCGATCTGAGGTCATGGAGGGTTAGCAGGGGATTATGGGTGAGGGGAGGAGCTAGGAGCTCGGATCCATTAGCTTGAAACAAGTTGCCGGCTCGGATCCGATATCGGATCCAAGA
This sequence comes from Protopterus annectens, assembly GCF_019279795.1. Classification (NCBI taxonomy): domain Eukaryota; kingdom Metazoa; phylum Chordata; order Ceratodontiformes; family Protopteridae; genus Protopterus; species Protopterus annectens. The sequence continues at coordinate 725,413,372 of NC_056744.1, forward strand.
CCCACAGGTTGCTGACAAATGAAGCTACCTACTCAGATGGAACGTTATGGTGAGTACATAACTTCTTATTTTCATAAGGTCAGTATTCTGGTAAGAGCTCTTATCCATCATTGCAAATAAAAAGTTTTTAAGTGCCAGCTCTTTGTTTCACAAACAAACAGGTTCTTAGTTTGAATGGTTGCACAATCAGGAGATGCTCGATCCAATAAGACCTTGGAACAGGATTCGACACTCTCTGTCCTCCTTCAGCATTTTTGTTTTTAGTCTGACTCTCAGCCGCACAGATAATCAGGTAGGATAACAAGATTTGCTCCAATAGCATGGGGCATTGCAGCAGTATTAATTGTTTGAATAGAGGAAACTATTGCATTGCATAATGTCTATAGACAACTCAGGTTTTATGTGTGCAGATCAAAATCTTTCAGAAAAGATTTTCAGTTGTGCAAGTTTTTATAACAAAAACTTTGTTGTAAAATGTCTATAGTTACTGTAGATATGTGGCTGGCTGACTGTATATAATTACTTTATGAAAGGTATAATATACCTTCATTCTCTAATCCTACTGCATATTGCATTAGTGCAGTGGCTACCTCTCAAGCTATTTTTCGTAATGCATGTTTGAATGATATATGTGTATCTGTTACATGATCCTTACTGAATATCTTTGCAAGACACCGTATGCTGCACGTGATTTCTAGGTCTACTTCATTTGGAGCCACAGTAATAAGATGTAAATTCCCATGAAGGACACCATACAGACATGTGAGCATAGGACTCTGCCCTGCTCTTACCAAGCATGGACCTTCTCTCATAGTAGATATGATAACTATGTACTTAGCATATTAATGGATCTGGATGAACATATCTTTCCTTTGTAACATACCCCTCCCCCCCACACACAAGTTTCTTCATCCTTGGTTGTACGTTTTTCTGCACTGTACTGAGATTTGGAGTAGAATATTTTATTTTGCAGCATAAAGGAGCAAAGGAGTGAGAGAGGTTTAGTAGATTAGGAATATTTTAAATGCCTGTGGTGCAATTAGTGCTGCTATAACCACGAATGAGCCTGTATATCAGATCTGTTATTATGGTAAATGTATAACTTTTATTAACAGCATGTGCCGCTCCTCAATTCAGGGTATGGGAGTTAAATCTCTGTATTCATAGTTGAATGGGTTGTTGGTTCTGTTTTAGAGGAAGGTATGATCATACGTTTTAGTTAACTTGTAAACTAACTGAGCTTACTGCCCACCATATGAGAAGTCCTCTTTTGTGAGGACAGGAATTTTTCTTGCAAATTTTTATTTTTTTTTTTTAGGAGCTGTACCTTTTCTCTTTTGTAGTTATTCCATCTACTCTTCCTTTATATTGCATATTTAGCTTTGACATAAGGGTTTGCTTTCATATCAGACCAGACCTAATTGATATACACATCATCAGCATCTTTTTTTTTTGGGTTCTTTTTCTCTGTGTTGTCTGCTGACCATCAGTACTTCTGTGACTGAGCTGGCCAGTCTATTACCCATAAGTGACAGCCAGTCACAGGAGACTATTATCCTGGCAGCCATCAGGATTTTGATTTTCATCTTTCAACCGTCCCCAAACACCTGATGGATGCAGAGACTGGCTATACCTTTATTTATTTGTTTATTTAATTATGATTTTTGTTAATTGAATAAGTGGGCTGGTCCAGGGACTGTTTTCAGTCTTGACTTAGGCCAAAATGGTAAAGGTAATACAGCAAAAACATCAGGTAAAGCATGATAGCAGCCATCAAAGCATGACAGTACAGTTAGAAAAACAATCAAGACAAGAGAAGAGAGCACATCCATCCATCCACAACCCCTTTTTCCCATTTTTGAGTATGAGGTTGGGGTGTCACTTCAACAGTGACAATCCTACATAGCCAAGGTTTACACTGCAAGGTGGCTAGCCGTACCATGGAAGTTCTTCCACACCATACACTCACTTGCACATTCACACCTATGGCCAGTTTAAAGTGTGCATTCCACCTACTGCATGTGTTAGGAATTTGGGAGGAAACCACAGCACCTGGAGGAAACCCACGTGAACACAGGGAGGACTTGCACACTCTGCAGAGAAGGCACTTCAGCAAAGAATCGAACCAGGGAGCCTCTTGCCATGAGGCAACAATGCTATCCACTGTGCAACTATGCCACACTGAGAAAATAGTGCATATGATCCCTACATTTTCATATAATGATGCATCTTCTGCTGTTGTTGTGCATCACCTGAGAGAGGCCTCTTGAAGGCTTTTATGAAATGTGCCTTGGAGGAGCCAAGAGCAGGTCCATGGGTTTTACTCTACATGCCATACACCTGTCTGACCAGGAAGTGCTACCTCCCCTCCCTTCACACTGAAAAAGAACTTGTGCCAGCTACTCATTTGCATCGGGCCTTGTTAGCTTCTTCAGCATCTGATCATTTATTGATCCTGATTCATCTAGGTTGTACTCAAAGCTTTATCTCACACACATCACAGACATTTGTGTACAGATCTCCTCCTCTTCCCCTGTTTGATATACACAGGCTTAACACCATTGGCATATAGCCACTAACTGTGTATAGTAAGCCTCAGGTGAGTATATTTCTGGAACACCCAACTACTGCCCAGATAGCACTCTTGTTGCCATTGCCCACACCCCTGCAGACACCACCTAATCCTCTAGGTGCACAGGAGAAACATGTAAATGTTTACTCTTGTTTCTCACTTTCCATACTCCTACATTCTACCCTTTAGGATTGTTTTCCTCCTGTGGAGTCCTAATACCTAGGCCATATTGAACTTCAGGAGATGAGCTAATATTTCCAGAGTTTACTCCCTGACACATGTCTTTCTTGTAGTCTATGCACTAGGTTTGTTCTTTTATCCTTTCACGTCAAACCTCCACTAAGATCATATAACCATACCCACTCTGTACCTTGTTTCCATCATGTTTGATTTTCATTGTTATAGGATTGTGGATCTTTGTCAATATGCCACTTTTGTTTGCACATTTTGGAAGGGTTTGCAGAGGTTTGCTGTTATCCTCTTTTCACCTAGTTTGCTTACCTAATTTGGACTTTGTGATTTCAATTTAGTTTTACACAGACTGAGTACACACATCCCAACATTTGCTGTGAGTCTGGCATTATAAAAAGGACTTTTTTCATTAAGGCTCTTTCTTATCACTTACTCCATGCCCTCCACACAGGCCTACACAATTTTTGCAACATTCACAAGGGTCCACCCTCTCAGCCACTTGATCTGATGAAGGGCAACAACTAGGTGAAAATACATAGCCTCCGCACCCCGACCAACCCACATGATTCTGTCCTTTCCAAGTTCAGGTGCTAGAATCCATTCTTATGACTGCTGCCATTCTTTGCTTATCTCATAGGTTCATAGATAGGTACTAGGCTATCTGCCCAAAGGCATTTATAAGCCTAGCCAGAATGTGTTGGCTTTCACCACCCCCTTAGATTAGTTCCCTGTGCCTCTGTCCAGCAGAGCCACTGAAGTGATCCCCAGGGTAAACTTTCTGTTTCCCATCCACTCATCAAGGTTTCTCTTGAAGAGTGTTAACGAGGAGCTCTGCCTAATGTAGATTGGAATCTAATTGGGCATCTGTTTGAGGCCAGTGATCCTCTTGGCGAGGTACTTCTGTGGTCTTTCCAGCTGTTGCAGGTGTCTTGTAAGGTATATCCCAAATGGGGTGTTGTACTCTATGATGGATTTGATGAGTGATAAGTAGAGGGGCACAATGATCTCTTTTGATCTGGATGCAAACCCTTTTGTGATTAGGTGGGCCACATAGAAGGATTTTCTAACCACTTTGTCAATGTGATTATCAAGGGAGAGATTACTATCTACTTGGGTCCCCAGATCCCTTATTACGTTTTCTGTATTTAGGGGGCTACCACCTATGTGGTAGTTTGTGTGTACTTTATTTTTTCCAAAGGGGATAACTATGTACTTTTTGGCATTTAGCTTGAGGCCATGATTTTGACAGCAGGTATCCGTCTCACTGAGACCCTTTTGGAGGATGTCTGTGTCAGCCAGAGAGTCAGTTTTAGCCCCTAGTTTGCAGTTGTCTGTGAGCTTGGTCAGCCATAGTCCTCCTGTGCTTACCTGTACCGCTGAGAAGTATATGCCGAACAGGAGGGGTCCTAGGACTGAGCCTTGGGGAACGCCACTTGTAACTGGTTTATGGAGTCAGTCCTGGCTCCCACAACTCTCACCATGTGGTTTCTGTCCGTGAGCCAGATGGCAACCCATCTTGAGACATAGCGGGTTTATGTTCAGGCTGATGTGCTTGTCTATAATAACAGAATGGGGAATGGCGTCGAAGGCCTTTGCGAGGTCCAGGTATGCTGTGTGTACCACCTTTCCCTCATCTATAGCCTTGGTAACTGTCTCAAAGAAGTCCACCAGGTTTAGGAGGCATGATCTGCCCTTAACAAAGCCAAACTGGGTAGGGTCCAGTGTTTGGATGTTCCCAATGTCTCTGTTAATGAGTTCCATGATGATGCGCTCCATAGCCTTGCAAACCAAGCTAGTCAGGCTTATAGGGTGATAGTTCCCAGGGTCTGTTGTGGCTCCACCTTTTTGGAGTGGAATAACCATTGCTGTGCGCCACTCTATGGGTACATAGCCTGTGGAGAGGCTGAGTTTGAACAGTGTGTTTAGGTGAGGGGTTAGTTCGTCTTTGAGCTCGTGTAGGATGCAGTCTGGGACACCGTCCTTTCCCATTGATGCTGTATTTTCAGCTTTGAAGTGGATTGTTTTAACCTGAGTGTCTGTGATTTCAAGGGCTCTACATTCTTCTGGTATGGTTATGGGCCCTTTTGGGGGTGAGAGAGGGTGAAGTTTGCACTGAACCTGTCTGCCAGGATGTTGGCAATATCGGTTGGTTCAGTGTATTTTGTGCCATTTTGCAGTAACTCCGAGCAGATCTGAGCATTGCCACTTAGATTCTTGACATAGCTAAAGAATGCCTTGTGGTTATCTTTGGAGTCCTTGGCAATTCTTCTTTCAAAGCTCACTTAGACAATTTTATGAGGGATCGTAGTTTCTTGCTGATACTGATCAGGGATGTCTTCCCTTCTTGGGATTTTACTCTTTTCTGTACTAGTTTCCTCCTTCTGTTGTATAGCTTGTTTATGGCAGGGATCCACCAGACTGGTTTCCTTTTCTTGGAGGAGTGAGTCTCGGTTTTGCTTAGGATAGCATGAGCCATGCATTCTTGTAGGTGCCCGTAGAATGCATTAGTAAAGGATTTTGCAGCTTGGACAGCATTATCCTTTAGCATGGGGGCTTTAAACCTTCCACCTTGGTCTTAAGTAACGTGAAGTTTGCTTTTGAAAAGTTTTTCATGGTGGTTTCCTTGTCCGGGGGGTGGGGGCGGAATGCGGATATCCAAAGTGATTTGTTTTTGGTCAGATCTAACCAGCGAGGGGTTGACCTCCGGTGTGGAACAGCGGTCGCCCAAGTTGGTGATGGCCAGGTCCAATATGTTGTCACCTCTTGTGGGAGTGTTGACCAGTTGATCCAGGGCATTTGAGTTTATAAATTCTAGGAAATGTTTAGCAAGGGAGTTAGTACTTGAGTAGTTCTCCCAGTTAATGTTTGGATAGTTGAAATCACCCAATATTAAGGTGTTTGGTAGGACCTTTATGTTTCCAGAAATGCGTAATGGGGGTCCTGGGACATGGTGGGTGTTCTGTAGCAAGCTACAATTTGAATTGCAGTTTTGCCCATTGTTAGTTGCACGTGGATGATCTCTGAAGCATCGTGCTGTGCCACTAACCTGGAGGTGCGGGTATCCTTGATGAATATGGATACTCCCCTGCCTTTTGTATTTCGGTCTGGGTTCTGTGGCCAAAATGTAAGGTATGAGTTGTAGCCTGGTAGTGCTGGGATGTTCTCTGGAGCCTTAAACCAGGTTTCTGTTACTGCACATATATCAATTTTCTCCATACTGAGGAGTGCCTCAAACATGTGCATTTTGAAGTTTAGACTTCTGGCATTGAGTAGCATTACCCTCAGATTTTTGTTACTTGTGCTATTTACGGCGGTGGATTTGTCTTTTGAGCCTTGCCTAAAAAAGGCACTATGGGGGTGGCAAGAGCCTTGGCCAGTATTCGAAAGTCTAAAGGTGATAGGTACAAGCCGTCTCTAGCAAAGCAGCGTGACTTGTCGTGCATGTCATCCCAGGTGGACAGACACTGGATCCCCTTTGAATGATATCAGAAACTTAGCCGATTGTTGAAACTGATAATTTTTTTCTTTATACCATTGCATCATTCTTGGTGAGGGCAGGATGCTACTCAAGATCAGGGTCATACCGGCCTGGGCTATGTGATCAGAGAGCTCTTCCATGTCTCTTTTCATGTAGTCCAGGGAGGTACGGCTCAGGTCATTCACACCAACATGGACAATGACAGAGTCATATTTGTACTTGTTCTGGAGTGACCTGAGTGCTTGTGTTATGTGGTGGATCCTGGCACCCAACAGGCAGCTAACAGTAACCTTCTCCTTATTCAGCCTAGTGAGTGGGACGTCAGTGTGCCTGACTATAGAGTCAGGTATTACTAGTATGTTGGGTATGTTATTTTGCCTTAAGGGCTGTGATTGTGTGGCACGCTGGTTTTGTGAAGTATGTGTTTCATGGTTTGTGCTGGGGGGTGGAGGTTGCTTGGATGTCTTCTTTGGAGGTTTTTGTTGCTTTTGCAGATTTTTATTTAGAACCTCTGAGTATGTTTTCATGTATTTATGTGTGTTTTTTGCCAGTGCTGGTTTAATGGGTCTATGTGAGACTGGTGGTGTGATGCCAGTATTTCCCTTCTCCTCTTGACTGTGTGATCCAGTCTTGGGTTGAGAGAGCTTAGCCTACAGTTTGGCTGTATAATTACATCTCTCGCATGTATTAGTGTTTGGTGGTAGGAGGAGAGGGTTGTCTGTGTACATGAGGCAGTTGTAACATTACCTCAAAATGCCCAGATTCACCAGTTGGACTGGAGAGTACACCTGAAACTGCCCTTTGGACGTGACTGGATAGGTACAGGGAACTGTTTTACTGAATAACTGGTAAGGTCGAATAGAGGGCCTTGTTCTTCTGTAGAGTATAGGGGGTCTAGTGCTAGGGTTTATAAGTGCTTGCTATGAGTTTTAAGCAAGTGTTGGGCTGAGAAATGAATGGCTTGAGTGCTTAAGTTGAAAGTTTGTCTAGTTCTAAGGGAAAAATTGAAGAGGAGACTTTGTGGAGCCGGGAATAGTTATACCCTAGCTAACCGGTGCTGCCCAGTGCACAAAACCGGGCAAATGCAGTTTTTATAGAAGGGAAATGAAAGAGATAGAAATTAGCCCAAAAATGGCCAATAAACTACTAATTTCTGGGCTGAAACCACTCCTCCAGGTACAGATAAGCTGCTCAAAGCTCCCCTCTCTCACAGGTGAACAGAGAAACGTCCTTCTGTTCAAGTAAGGTATGGGCAAACACAGAGATTTGTAACACAGCTCTGAATTCAGAACTAACCTGAAAACTGGATTATACTAGCTTAGAAAGGCGGGAAACAAATATATATATATATATAATTTTTTTTTTTTTCAGAAAATAAAGCAGATGCAATAAAAAAACACTTTAAAAGCACAGAAAAGGATGCTTATTGCTATATATCTCAGTTCAGAGTTGTAGTCAATGCCCCTAGTAATAAAGTAGGAAGAAACACAAATACAGTAAAAGCAGATGAATAAAGTGCAATTATTTTTTTATATATATAAAACAATAGAAAACAAACAAACTGATTTAAACAAGTTACCCAACTAACCAGAAAAAAAAGCTCAAAACTGAGCCCTGTTCCAGCAGTCTTCAATCAGAGAAGTTCTAACTGCACACTCCTGCTACTAGGGTGCAGGGGAACCTTCTCCAAAAAAAGAGAGCCTGGATCAGTGCTCAAGTTATACAAACAAAGCTAGATTCAGCAGGCCTGAATCTGGTCCTATGCTACAGCAACAAGGCACACCAATTAAAGAAAGAAACAGTTCAAATAAGCAGGCACAGTAAGCCTGTGACCAGATATTCCCAGCTCAGAAGGGCAGAATCCAGCCTCCCTCCCACAAGAGTGCAGACCGCAAACCTTCTTAATGTAGAATAACTGGCCTAAAGCCCAAGTGCTTAAACCAGAACGAATACACTTTTAGAATAGCAGACACTGAGCCTTCAATCAGCAGTTCCCAGCTTAGAAGGATGTAAGCACCTGTCCTTCCACAACATTGCAGACCACAAACCTTCTTAATGTAAAACAACCGGTATGAAGCCCAAGTGCTTAAACCAAAAGATTTAGAATAACAGTTACAGTTTAATCAGGCTACAACCAAGCATTAATAAATGCAACAAAATAAATAAAATTGAGTACTTTTAAGAAGAGGCAAAAGCAAAATAAAGTAGGAGGAAACACAAATACAGTAAAAGCAGATGAATAAAGTGCACATTTTTTTTTTGTTAGTAAAGTGCAAACATGGAGGAAGGAAGAACTTAAGTGGGTTGGCCTTCTCAGATCCTCTCCCTGTATTAAGTAGAGTGAACACTAGACTCAGAATATGATCTCACTGTATTCGGTTAAGTGAGCAAATGAGATGGACTCAGGAGGAGTGGTCAAATACAGACTTACAGAGGGGCGGGCAATTCCAGAGCCACTAACACCAAAACAAGAACAGGGAGAGTGGGTGGGAACAAACTGCAGAGAGAGTGAGACAGCACACACACTATTCAGTGAAACACACGATTAGGTACAGAAAAAAATGAAAAACAGTACTTTTAAAACTGCACGTTTGTACTTAACATCAGCTTCTAATGCAGGTGATTGTAGTCGAGCAAGTCTTTCAGAAGTTGAGCATAAAATGATTTCTCAAACTTTGCGGCTAGCACTTAAGTACAGAGGAATCCCTCTAGGCTAACAGTTAAATATTAGATAACAAGAAGTGAGAAGACCACCACCCCTTTTTATAGCAGAGAGAGAGACAGTACACACACTATTCAGTGAAACACAATTAGATACAGAAAAATGAAAAACTGTACTTTTAAAACTGCAAGTTTGTACTTAACTTCAGCTTCTAATGCAGGTGACTCTAGCCAAGCAAGTCTCTCAGAAGTTGAGCATAAAATCTCCCATGCTCATTCCGCTTCATACTGACCCTGGCATTCCCTCCCCCATCACAACCTGACTGACAAGTGTATCATACTTTTGATCTTAGAAGTGGTAAGTTACTTTGTTAAAACTGCTGGATTATAAGTTGAATTCCTTGCTGTTTAATTTCAGAAATAAAGTTAAAAAAGTACAGTTGTGTAAAATCTTACCATAATGGTAGAGTCCTTCTGTTCATTGTTGCAGTATTCCTTACAATAGGGATCCCTTGCCAAGGGTGGCCCAACATCTGACCAGTACACCAAAGCCTTTAGGTTGCTAAGGGTACGCCGTATGTCACACATATGCTTCCCATGTACTGTGTGTAGGGCATAAAGTGATGTCCAGACGTACCATCCTCAGAACTGAGAGCCCCAGAAGGAATGCCAGTCCAAGAGAGATTAGAGAGGTAACAAACATACCCCGAAGGAAAAAGAACCAGGGGGAGGAGGGAGGGTAAGAGTATTGCAGCAGTGAAGGGAAGGACATCCACTGTTGTGGTAATATTTTACACAACCGTACTATGTCCTTTCATTTCACTGTTGCGGTAATCCTTACAACAGGGAGAGTGCAAAAGCTCAGGAAGACAAAAGGGAAGGCGGAATGACCAGCAGAGCCTTCTTAGAACCTATGAAGGATGGCCCTAGCAAAACCAGCTCTAACCCTGGATATCACACCCAACTTAGTGTTTAGTAAAAGTATGCACAGAAGTTCAGGTAGCTGCCTCATGGAGAGTTAGTATCTAAATCCTTGAAAAAAGGACCAGAAGAAGCCTCAGCCCTAGTACAATGAGCAGTAACAGAAGAAGAAAGGCACTTGCAATGTAAAGAGTAACAAAAAGAAATGGCGTTAGATAGTTTGCTTGGAAACAACCAATCCTAAAGATCTAAGATGAAAGGAAACAAAAAGCTGATCAGATCTGTGAAAAGCTTTTGTCTTATCCAAATAAAATTTGAGTTGTCTGTGCACATCCAGAGTGTGCTAAACCTTCTCACTAGCAGATTTTGGAGAAGGGAAAATAGTGGGCAAATGAATAGACTGATTAAGAGACAACTCAGTCACTTCTTTGGGCATAAAACAAGGATTAGTATGAAGGGAACCATGTCCTTATGAAAAACTAAAAAAAAAAGGAGGAACAGCCTTAAGGGCTTGAAACTGAGATGTCTGTCTGGCTGAAGTGAGGGCCAACACAAGAACAGTCTTCGGAGAACAATGCTGCAAGAAAGCTGAAGCCACAGGCTCAAAAGGAGCCTTGGTGAATTTCTCCAGAATTAAATTAAGGTTCCAGGAAGGTGGGACAGGTTTCCTGGGAAGTCTGATATGAAGGACATCTTTAAAAAAATGTTTAGCCTCAAATCTAGAGGCAAAAGGAGGGTGCTAAACGCAGACAAGCAAAAATAGCTGACAAGTGGACCTTAACAGAAGAATATGCCAACCCAGCATTAAGCAGCTCACATAAGAGAGAACCAAAGGAACATCCACAGAAAGTGGATCTGGGCTAAGAGAAAGACAGCAAAGAGAAAACCTCTTCCATTTGGAAGTAGGTTTTCCTAGTAGTGGGTTTCTTGGCCTCCTGCAGGACCCTAAGCACGTCCTCAGAAAAAAAGGTGTCTATACGGACTCAAAATCCTATCACCCACATTGTCATTTGAAGAGTGGACAGGCAAGGATGGATAAGAGATCCCTTGTCTTGTGAGAGTAGGTCCACCCTGTGAGGTAACTTGTGATGATTGCCCTTGGCTAAATGCAGAAGAAGAGGAAATCAATTCTGTCTGGGCCAAAAGAAAGTTACCAGCAAGATTTTGAGAGCATCCTGCTTTATCTTGAACAGGACTTTTGGAGTGAGAGGAAGGGGAGGGCAGGCATAAAGAAACATCCCCTTCCAGACCAGAGGACATGGGGCTCTGGCACAAAAAAAGAGTAAAGTTGTCTGTTTAGAGGGGTGGCAAGTAGATTTACTTGAGAAGTACCCCGCTGGTGGTCAGTGTCCAGAAATGCATCCATGTGAAGCATCTACTCATGGAATTATGAAATGGACCTGCTCAGAGAGTCTGCCACAATGTTCTGATCTGAGGGAATGTAAATTGCCTGATGAGTCACTTGGTCCTGGATAGCTAGCTCCCACATTTGAAGTGCTGACCAGCAATGGAGATAAGATCTTGTCCCCTCTTGCTTGTGGACATACCTCTTCACTGTGGTATTGTCTGTAACTACCTTGAAGGGCCCTGGAGTGAAAAGAGGATGAAATGTTTGAACAGCCAACAGAAGAGCTCTCATCTCTTTGACATTGATGTGGTCTTTCTATTGTTGAAGCAACCAGAGGTCCTGCACTTTTATGCGCTTTTAGAGAGCTGAAGGAAGCCCCCATCCCATGTCTAAAATGTCTTTGAACAGCTCCTGAGAGGGGAGTGGAGGTTGAAAAGGAAGCCATGGATTGAGTTACAACTGCTGATTCTACCACTGAAATTCCAGCTTGAAGCATGGAAGAAGGACTATGAAATCTGGAGGATGAGGGTGCTGAAGCCAAACTGACTTTAGAAACCACTGAGGCTTTCTCATGTGGAGTTTGGCCAGAGGGAGCATAGAATGGTGGAGGCCATGAAATCTAGAGATCACAGAAATTCTCTGGCTATAATTGAGGCCAGAGGAAGAAAGGATTGAAAGAAGGCAATGAGAGTTAAGGCCTTGTGAGGAGGCAGGGATCCCAGCATTGGAACAGTCTGGATCCTGCATCCCAGAAACACATGATCCTGTGAATGAATCCGAAAGGGCTTTTGGAAATTTGTACTGAACCCCAGGGTTTGCAGGAGAGAAATGGCAAAGTGAAGATACTGCAGTACAATCTTTGGAGAGGAGGACTGAAAAAGAAGGTTGTCTAGTTAGGGAAAGACCTGTAACCCCCCTAGCCTGCAGAAAACAGTCACAGGAGAGATGCAGTTGGTGAATACCCTTGGGGGGCAGTAGAGAGGCAAAAGAGCAAAGAAAAGAACTGAAAATGCCAGGAAGCAACAGAGAAACGTAAAACGTCCTGAAAAAGAAATGAATAGGGATATGAAGATAAGCATCCTTGAGGTCCAGAGAAACTAGAAAAGCCTTAAGGAGCAGTAGAGGAAACAGAGTCTGAAGGAACAACATCCGAAAGGAAGGTACCTTCAGAAAGGTGTTTAGGTGAGAGAGATCCAGAGTGGGTCTCCAAGTGCTCTCTTTCCTGGGGACCAAGAACCTTCTGGAATAAAACCCCTTCCCCCTTTGAGAAACTGGAACTTCCTGAATAGTTCCATGAGTAAAAGACCCTGAAGCACCTCTGGAAAAAGGCAAATTGTTCCTGAGGGGCTGAGAAATGCCCCTAAATGGGGGAAGAGGCATCCAGTTCATGTAGTACCCTTGGCAAATGATGGAAAGAACCCAAGAATCTTGAGTAATCTTTAACCGAACAGGAAGGAATAGGGAAAGATGAAGAGAAAGAGAAATGTGGCTGGGAAGAACAGGATAGTCAGAGAGCACCTGGTTTGTCAGGAAAAGGAGATTCCTGAGCTAAAGGAGTCTAGGTAGCCTTAGCAGGGGGAGCCCTTTTACCACCCTTCTTTCCTTTGTGGGGGAGGGCATGACTGCCAACGAACAAGGGCTGGCTTATTAGGGTAATTCCTGTGGAATTTAAGTACAGAAGGAACAAAGATATGTTTTAGATCTTGTAAGGCCTTACCCTTTTCCTGCAGGGACTTAAACAGTTCTGTAGCAGCAGCACCAAACATGTGCTTGTTATCCACAGGAGCATCCATCAACTTAGCCTTAATATCATCATGCAAAGGTTGGAGCCGAAGCCAGGAATATCTCCATAGCACAGAAGCAAAAGCAGCAGCCCTAGAAAAACCATGTGGTGTATCATAACTGCATTTAATAGAATGGCAAGCCACCTAAGAAGTCCTTAACAAAGAGAGAGCAGACGTCTTCCCCTCAGAGTCAGGAAGGTCAGAAACAACCTGACAGGCCTTAGATAGAACAGTCAAAATATATCTTGTCATATGGGTCTGATAACTGACCCAACTAAATGCAAGGGTAGCCGAGGTATATACCTTTCTGTAGTTCTGCTGCCTTTATCAGAAGGAAGCAACTTTGTAGAAGGCAGTAACTTTGATGGCTTGCCAGATGCCACAGGCACTGCAGAAGGGTCAGCAGAGGGGCACTTATAAAGGAACTTGCAATCATCAGGTACCTTATAAAATCTATCAGGTTTTCTGGGAGTGGGGAACTGAGAATCAGGAGCCTGAGATGCAGTAGAAAAGGCATCCAACAAGGCAACTAGAACAGGAGGGACAACAGAACGCCTAGGAGAGTCCATTTGCAGAAGCTTGTAATACCTTTTCTGAATCTGAGACACCTGGGCACAATCCCATTTGAAAAATTCCATCATTCTAGAAACTGTGTCCCCAAAAGAAATCTGCTCAAAAGGAGAGACAGAACTCGGGGATTCTTCTTCCTCAGAACCATAGTCTTAAGGGAGAAGGAATCTGGGAAGAATAGGCAAAAAGATTCTTCATCCAAATCTTCCTTCTCCTCAGAGGAAGCTTGTTCCCTAGGCCTATTAAGAGGATTAGAAGACCAAGGGGGAGTATGATTGGAAATGCCTTGAATAGGCTTCAGTGCCATAAGGGCATTAAACAAACCTTGATTGAAATTCTGCCATTTACGCTGAGGTTCCTTAGTAGCAGAAGTATGTTTAGTTTTTTTGTTTCTTCCTTAGGGAGATGTCAGTCTTGTAAAACTTAGAAGGCTCAGACCTCATATAACACTCTAAAATGGTAGTCGGCACCTCCATCCTAACCATAATCTGAGGAACACCCCTAGGCTTTTCTGTAATAATCAGCCACGGGTCCCCTGAACAGCAAAAGCAGACATCTGCAAAGCCTCCAAGTACATGTTTGAAGCCGGATCCATGCCGGCCCCTTAAGCGGTTGCTACAGAAGAATCCAACAAAGGAGATGGACAGTCTTTTGGGGTTTCACTAGCTTCAAGAGAGATGTCCAGAGGAGGTGGCACAGCTGAAGAATCAGACCTAGCTTTCTTGACCTTCTTTGTGGATGACTGACCCTTAGAGCGGGAATTTCCTTCCATTGTGTCTTTTGCCAGAAGGTTAAGATGTTGGTTTTCTAAATATGTGGACAAAGAGGAAAGCTGATTTATGCAGAGTCTTTGGGACGAAAGCCTGGCAAATTGAACAGGATGTATGGTCATGGGAAGCACCTAGACAAAAATAAACACTGCTCATGATGGACTTTATGGGGAATCTGTCTCCCGCACTGGCATTTACCCTTTCTGGATGACATAAACCCCACAAGCAACAAAACAAAAGAAATACGATAAGAGCAAAACCCAATTAGGCAATTATCTGAAAGACAGCTTGGTAAACCAGCAGACAATGCAAGCATTCAGACTGGTGATCAAAGATGGCATTCAGACTGACGGCAAAGAAGTTCTGAGGATGGTACATCTGGACGTCACCTTTATACCCTATGCTGTACGTAGGGAGCATACATGTGACATACGGTGTACCTGTAGTAAACTAAAGGCTTTAAATAACACAGTGAGGCTCATGTAGTAACACTTGGGTGGCTGAAATAGTAATGACCATCTCAAACACACTTGTAGAATGTTCTTTAGTAACTGGGTCGGCTTAACAGCGCTAACTGGTGACATCAGAAACTGTGCAGACTAGTAAGGAAGTTGCTGGTTTACGAACACTGATCAGTATCTTAGAAACTTCATAAATAATGCCACAAACTCCTGTCCTAGTTCAAAAATCACTTATATTAAAAAAACAAAAACATACTGTTTAGCACTTTCATCTCAAACCTTAGGACTTCTTCAGAACAGTTGTTTACAAATTAGAAACTCCATTAAATATTAAAATGTTACAAAATGACCAATCGTCAGTCACAGTCAGTTAAGCAGTAGTTAAAGAAATATACAAAGTTAAATGGTTTTAATATATCAAAAAATCATTGTACATAAAATTCATACAAAAACAACTTGGTGCATATAACTCATATTGTAAGGAATACTGCAACAGTGAAATGGAAGGACATAGATAGTTACTCTGGTGTGAACATTGATCTGAAGTGTATAGCTCTTGGAAGTGGCTACGCAGTTGAAAGTGCTTATCTTTCACTTTAGTGGCTCAGTAAAGTTTTGTTTTATTTCTTCTAAACTGTGTTTTTTATTTATTTTATATGTTTATTAAAATAGTTAATATTTACTGGTATTACTAGTCGGTAGTAGGCAAGACTCTTGTTTTTGGCTGTTTCTCACACTTTACTGATTTTCTAGTATTTTATTACTCTTGGGATATATCTGTATTCTGCTATGTACATCTGACTAGGGAGTAGACGTTATAGAAGTCTGGTAAAACAGTCATATATTTGCTTCACTGTTCCATGGTCGCTGGTGACAATTTGGTCAGTGACTGTGTGCTTCTGTGAAAAGTAGTTAATTTATCAAACTGGTCCCTGGCTAGTAGGATACATATAATTAAAATGACTTTTAGTATAATGACCGTCACTGAGCCAGTCTAGGTATATATCCCGAAGAACAGCATGTTTCCTCTGAGCCAGAAATTTTTCTTTTTCACCATTTACTCCATCTTGATTTTCTTCTGTGAGTGTTGTAGGCACAACCAAAATAATGTTTTTTTTTGTTTTTTTTGCTAGTTCTGAAATAATATCAAACAGTACCTAGGCAGCTTCCACATTATGAAGGCATGAAGTAATTTTCTTCCTAACAGTTCATTTCCTATGTTACTTGTAAGTCAAGCAGAGATCGCCTCTCAGTAGGCGATGTGAGACAGACAATAGTTGGAATTTTTTGAGTCTGTCCATATAGGACAAGTGTTTAAGGCCTAGGATCCTCTTTGTGAGGTACTTTTGCGGCCTCTTCAGTTGTTGCAGGTGTCTAGTGGGGTACATGCCAAATGGAGCATTGTACTCGATGATTGGCCTAATGAGGGAAGAGTAGAGGGAGACAATGACCTCTTTCTTCCTGGATGCAAAACCCTTAATACTGAGATGTTAGTAATGACCAGGTCAAGGATGTTGCTACCTCTAGTGGGGGTAAGAACAAGCTGGTCCAGGGCATTGAAGTTAATGAATTCCAGGAAACATTGGGCAAGTGTATTGGTACATGAGTAGTTTTCCCAGTCAGTAGAGGGGTAGTTGAAGTCGTCCAGTATGAGTGTTAGTTTGGAACCTAATATTCTCCAGGGTGCTTAGGAACACGGAGTGTGAGTCTTGGGGACATGGTTGGGGCCCTATAGCAGGCTACGACCTGAATCGCTGTCTTACCCATTGTTAGCTGCACCTGAAGTATCTCTGATGCTTTATGTTGGGCTACCAGTCCGGAGGTGTGCATCCTTTATGAATATGGAAACACTACCGCCTTTGGAGCTTCAGTCCAAGTTCTGGGACCGAAAGGTGTGGAATGAGTTGTAGCCTGGTAGTGCTGGGTGCTTTCTGCTGCCTTGAACCAGGTCTCTGTAACAGCAGAAATGTCGATGTTCTTCATTTTAAAGAGTGCTTTGAGTGAGTGCATTTTGAAATTTAGACTTCTAGCATTGAGCAGCATGACCCTCAGATTGTATTTTTTTGTAGCTGTTACGGTGATAATTTGGTCTTTGAACACCACCTAAAAAAAGGCACTGTAGGGGTGGCAAGAGCCTTGGCCAGTATCCGAAAACCCAGAGGGGACAGATGCAGGCCATCTCTGGCAAAGCATCGAGGTCTGTCAATCATGACAAATATGACTCCGTCATTGTCCATGTTGGTGTGAATGACCTGAGACGTACCTCCCTGGACTACATAAAAAGAGACACGGAGGAGATCTCCGATCTTGTAGCCCAGACAAGTATGACCCTAGCCCTGAGTAGCATCCTGCCATCACCCAGAATGATACCACAGTACAAGGACAAAATGATTGACTTCAACAATTGGCTAAGCTTCTGGTGTCCTTCTAAGGGGATCCAGTATCTGTCTGCCTGGGATGACGTGATCAACAGACCATGATGCTTTGCCAGAGATGGCCTGCACCTGTCGCCCTTGGGATTCTGGATACTGGCTAAGGCACTTGCCACCCCTATAGTGCCTTTTTTAGGCAAGGTTCAAATGACAAATTCACCACCGTAACAGGTACAAGCAAGCAAAATCTGAGGGTAATGCTACTCAGTGCTAGAAGTCTAAACCTCAAAATGCATTCACTCGAGGCACTCCTTAAAATGGAGAACATCGACATCTGTGCAGTGACAGAGACCTGCTTCAAGGCTCCAGAGAGAACCCCTGCATTACCAGGCTGTAATTCATACCACACCTTTCGGCCACCTAACCTGGACCAAAACACTAAAGGTGGAGGTGTGTCCATATTCATTAAGGATATCCACACCTCCAGGCTAGTTGCTCACCATAATTCATCCGAGATTATCCAAGTGCAACTAACTCTGGGCAAGACCATAATCCAAATTGTAACTTGCTACAGATCCGCCACCATACCCCAGGATTCCCATTTCTCATTTCTTCATACACTGGAAAATATTAGGGTACAACCCAACACCCTAATAATGGGTGATTTCAACTACCCCACCATTAACTGGGAAAACTACTCATGTACCAACCCTTTTGCTCAACGTTTTCTGGAATTCATAAATTCCAATGCCTTGGATCAATGTATTCACACCCCCACCAGGGGCAGCAATATCCTAGACCTGGTCATTATCAACATGGGCGACTGGTGCTCCACACCAGAGGTCAATTCATCATTGGTCAGATCCGATCACAAGATAATCACCCTAGACATCCACATCACGCCCCCACTCGCCATTAGGGAAACCACTGTAAAAAATTTCTCCAAAGCCAACTTCACGCTTCTTAAGACAGAATTGGCAACCTTCACAACACCCATGCAGATGGACAATAGAGGTACGACTGCTGAATCCTACACAAATGCACTTTATAAGCACTTGCACAAGTGCATAGATCATGCTATCCCTAACAGAACCAATATGCTATCCTCCAAAAAAAAAGGAAGCCAATCTTATGGTCCCCTGCCATAAACAAACTCTACAACAGAAGAAAGAAATTGTTGCAAAAAAGAGTAAAATCCCATGACTGGAAGAACTCCCTGGTCAGCCTCAGTAAGAAGCTGAGATTCCTCATAAAATCCTCCAAAGCTAGTTATGAAAACAAAATCACCACTGATTCTAAAGACAACCACAAAGCATTCTATAGCTATGTCAAGAATCTCAATGGCAACACTCAGATCTGCTCTGAGTTACAGCACAATGGCACTAAATATACAGAACCACTGATATTGCCAACATCCTGGCAGATAGGTTCAGTGTTAACGTTACCCCCCCCTCACCCCCTAAAGAGCCCATCTCTCTACCAGAAGAATGCTAAGTTCCTGTAATCATGGCTGCACAGGTAAAAACCACACTCTCCAAAGCCAGGAACACAGCATCCATGGGACCTGACAACATCCCAGGCTGCGTTCTACATGAACTACATAATAAACTGGCACCCCACCTAATCACCATGTTCAATCATAGCCTCACCTCAGGCTTTGTGCCCACTGAAAGGCGCACGCCAACGGTTATCCCACTCCACAAAGGGGGAGCCACCATGGACCCTGGGAACTACCGCCTCATTATCCTAACGAGCCTGGTCTGCAAGGCCTTAGAATGTATCATCATGGAACTTATAAACAAAGACATTGGTAATCTCCAAACTCTGGACCCCACACAGTTGGGTTTGTAAAAGGCACATCATGTCTCCTAAACCTGATTGAGTTCTTTGAAGTAGTCACCAAAGCCATAGATGAGGGTAAGGTGGTTCACACAGCTTATCTAGATCTTGCCAAGACTTTTGACACCATCCCCCATTCTGGAATTATAGATAAACTCACTAAACTAGGTATAAATCCCTATGTCACAAGATGGGTTGCCAACTGGCTCACTGACAGAACCCACACTGTGAAAGTAACAAACTCCAAATCCGACTTCAGACCAGTGACAAGTGGAGTACCACAGGGTTCAGTCCTGGGTCCTCTCCTGTTTGGTATCTACTTTTCTGAAGTACAGGCTAACACAGAAGATCTTTGGCTAATGAAGTTCGCAGATGACTGCAAACTAGGAGCCATAAATGAAACTCCTAACGATGGGGACATCCTACAAAAGGGCCTCACTGAGACAGATGCCTGGTGTCAAAGCCATGGCCTCAAGCGTAATGCCAAAAAGTGCATTGTCATCCCCTTTGGTAAAAACTCTGCACCCATAAGCTACCTCATAGGTGGTAGACTACTTAACACTGAAAGTGTGATAAGAGACCTTGGGACACAGGTGGACAGTAAATGAGTACAAACGTACAAAAAAACTATTAAATCCAAACAGAATCCACGGAAAGGAGAATCAGCCAACAAAAAGTGATGATAAATGAAAACGAAGACTTTTATTTGACCACAAAACCAAGTAAATCAAGTGCTTTCGCCTGGTTAATACCAGGCTTTATCAAGATAAAAAGGAAACAGTGTAACATGGATTTAAATGTAACACTTGTAGTCACATGCTATCTTGATTAATTAATCTAATAAACAGTTAAAAAGACATTGTTCAAAAGAACATTTGAGAGAATTTTTTAAAAATATAAATTAAAAGTTCCTTATTGAATAAGAACATTACTTAATGTATAAAAAATTTTATAAAGCTGTAAATATTAAAATTAACTATAAATGTTTATAATAAATGTAATAAAATAAATAAATACTTATAACACCTAATGAAGTTATTTTAAACCCATCATTTAGTTTTGGTTATAACCTAGCCTTCCTAAGCCTGAGCACACTAGTGATGTTGATGCTCTCATTCAAGCCAGGGGGCCGTGCAGCATTCAATCTAAGTTGCCATAGGAGCTCTCTGTACTCAAGACGTGTCTCCCAATCCCACCCCCTGGCATCTTGTGTCACCTGTTCAAGTACAACAAATTTAAGCTGCATGTTGGAACAGGCAGTAAGATGCTTATGAAAGGCGTTGGTTTCCTTCTTCTTGGAGATGTCATATACATGCTCATAAGTTCTTTTTCTTAAGGGTCTCTCCGTCTTCCCAGTATAAAAACTGGGACATTGGGTACATAATCCTAAATATACAATGCCTTTAGTCCCACAATTGTAATAACCATCCGAGTCAAACCTGAAATTCCTAGATGGGATGTATAAGGGACTGTCGTTGAATATAAATGCACACTGTTTGCATGCTCCACACTTGTATGTACCCAGTCTACCAGAATGATGTCTATGTTCTATGTATCTTTGGCTAACGAAGTTCGCAGATGACTGCAAACTAGGAGCCATAATTGAAACTCCTAACGATGGGGACAGATGCCTGGTGTCAAAGCCATGGCCTCAAGCTTAATGCCAAAAAGTGCATTGTCATCCCCTTTGGTAAAAACTCTGTACCCATAAGCTACCTCATAGGTGGTAGACTACTTAACACTGAAAGTGTGATAAGAGATCTTGGGACACAGGTGGACAGTAGTTTCTCCTTTGATAATCACATCACCACAGTAGTCAGGAAATTCTTTTACGTGGCACACCTCATCACAAAAGGTTTCTCATCCAGGAAAAAAAGAGGTCATTGTTCCCCCTCTACTCGTCGCTCATTAGACCCATTATAGAGTACAATGCCCCTTTTGGTATGTACCTCACAAGACATCTACAACAACTGGAAAGGCTGCAGAAATACCTCACAAAGAGGATTACTGGCCTCAAACAGATGCCCTAGGTGGACTGTCTCAAAAAAGTCCAGCTTTACAACGTCACATATCGCCTACTCAGAGGTGATCTCTGCCTAATATACAAAGCTATGTCAAACCCAGAGCTGTTGGACATGCTCCACTTAAAGAAATCCCAATCCCTCTGAGCTACACGCTGTAGGGACCTAAACCTTGTCATCACAATAAACAGAACATGCTGGAGGGATAGATTCATGTCCCAGAGACTTCCCATACTCTGGAACAAACTACCTATCTATATCAAACAAAGCTCCTCATTAGCACTCTTCAAAAAAAATCTTGATGATTGGATGGGAAATAGGAAATTCACCCCGGGGATCACCTCTGTGGCTCTGCTCGACAGGGGCACAGGAAAATAATTTTCTTGGGTGGCAAAAGCCAGGGTACCTTTTTGGCTAGGCTTGTATAGGCCCTAGGGCCGATAGCCTAGTACCTACCTATGAACCTATGAGAAATGTATACAGAGTTAGTGGCATAGAAATTTTACAGTCAGTGTCTCTGTCAGAAGTCTAGGCAATGAAGCTTAAAATTAATAACCAAGGTGTAATGTTTAGATGAGACAGATGTAATGTTTAAGAAGATATTCAAAGTACTGAATATGAAAGAGAGTAAAATGTGCGTGTGTTGGTTACCTATTCAAGCCATTACATAAAGCCTATGAGTCAGGACCTACTTACTTGTGAATGTAGGTATAAAAATAAAAGATATAGTTCCAGATGGTAGGAGTGGGTCATTTTACTTAGCAGAAGCTTTTTTTTAAACAAGAAACATCTTTATTAAATTATCACATATGACATAGGCAATCTTACATTTATATAATGAAAGTAAACCATCCTGACACAATTTCAGTTGCAAACATTATACCTCACAAACCATGCTGACAACTCTAGCTGCAAGCATTATACATCACTTTAAATATATCCAGTCATTGTCAGTCAACCATTACATTGCTCATTCAGATACTGCCTTCTTTTAAACATTGTTCTTCCTCTGCATGTAGTGGCCCCACATTTCCCATTTTTTGCTGTGTAATTTACTCCTGCCCTTTTCTAAAGATCCCAGTTCCAGTTGTTTTATCTCTGTTACTATCTTTGTTACTTCTAGTAAAGTTGGTTCAGACTTTGATTTCTGTTTTCTAGTTAATGCTTTTTTGTCAGCCATCTTAATTAGACTCAGCAAGGCGTTACTATGTCTAGGCAATTCCACCTCTGTATCATAGCTCAAAAAAATAATTTCCCTAGTCACTCTAATTTGCTCACCCAGCATCTCTGACAGAGCAGTCTGCAGGGAATCCTTAAAGTCAGCCGACTCATTACACTCCCAGAAAATAAGTTCCCAGTCACCTCTTTCTTCCCCATCTCATCTCCAACATTTACTGTCTACCTGAGGAAAGATTCTTTGGAGCCTGCTTGGGTTATAAAAATATATCTGTTAACACTTCCAGGCAAAGATCCTAAACCTTCTAGATTTTGTTACATATTTAGGAGACATGCATATATCATCCATTGTTTCTTTGTGAATTGCTTATCCAGTCTCTTCCCAATTCTTTCAAACCTCTTCTGATTGATTCTTATAGCTGTAGTTATCCTGCAGTATTTTATATGCTGTGCTAATTATTCATTTCTTAATGTCCACTTCTGTTCTAGATTCTACTAAGAACTCTATCAGTGCTGGTCTTTTGTTTAGGACCCCCTATTTCTTACTCTTTGCTTGTACTCTGATATCAATCCTTGATACAGAAGGCGGTCTCTAACCTACAGTCCAAATAAGTTCTTGGTATCTTCCCATTCTATTACCTTTCCCTCTCTAGTTATTTGATCCCAATACCTTTATTCCTTTGCCAGTTTTCTCAAATATGTATTCCTGCCCTCTCCTGCCAGTTGTCTGTATCCCTAATTGCAGTCACTCCTGTCGGCAAAATCTCCTTTGTCCATTCCCATATTGACTTAGTTCTTAGAATGCCTTCTGCTACTTTATAAATATAATTTTCTGTATGATTATTGTTGTTTTCCTTAAAGATTTGCATCCAAAATCCAACTATCTCTGTGTTACTTGAACTTACCCCCTGTTTCTTCATCTCTTTCCATTTTGAGTTATAGGTTTCTGCTTGTGCTATATGTAGGAGCCTTAACTCTGTTGCTGTGAAATACCTTTCATATCAGGTAATCCCAATATGCCCTGTTCTGTTGGAAGAATAAGCTTATCTCACTTGACTCTTGCCGTCTTCCCCTCCCAGATAAAATTCTTCAACTCTTTATTAATTACTATCCACAACTTCTCCTCTGGTTGGTAAAAATGTGCCTGACCTGTATATAAGACTAAAGGGACTAAAAACATTTTAACTGCTTGTATCTTACTATCAATACCCATATAACAGAGCTTTCATTTTCTCAATTTTTGTATTATCTTTTGTTTGGTCACTTCCCACATATCCTTAGCTGCCACATCGGTATCATTTTTAATCCATACTCCTCTAAGTATTTTTATCAAACCCCCATAAGAATGGATGTTGCTGAACCAGTTCTATGTGGGTACATAATTTACCACTATTTCTTTTGTTTTGGCTTCATTAATTTTGTATCCTGAAAAAGTTTGCAATTGTCTCAATATGTTCCACAGCACTGTAATGACCCTTTTTGGTTTTGCCAGATATAAAATAATGTCATCTGCAAATAGAGCCAGCTTCTCTTGACTACCATACCAACTTTGTGCTTGAATTTCTAAGTCCCTTATTTTCTTTGCCAATGGTTCTAAATGTAATGCAAACAACAAAGGAGAGAGAGGACACCCCTGCTTTGTTCCTCTGCTTAAGCAGAGATCATCAGAGGAGACTTTACACACTTCAATTTTCGCCTCCGATGCCTCGTATATCCTCCCTAATCAACCTTATAGTTTTTTTCAGGGAATGCAAATAGTTCCATTGCTCTGGTCATAAAGTCCCAGCTTTCTCTGCTTCAAGACCTACCAACAACAGTGGTATTTTCTTACATTCTGCTTTCCTCTGGATCATCACTATTTTGTTAATGTTGTCAAATGTTTGCCTCTCCTCCACAAAACCATATTTTATTTTTATTTATTTTTTTACATTTGTTAACCAGGGGTGTCTGACTGAGCCGAAAAGGCCCCTTTTCAGCAGAGGCCCGGGGAGAAAAGTTCCACGTCTATCAATTTTGGCATCACATTCGCTATTCTTTTTACTATTATAGACATAAACACTTTATAGTCATAGGTTCATAGGTAGGTACTAGGCTATCAGCCCAAGGGCCTACGTAAGTCTAGCCAGCAAGGTACCATAATGATTTAGCATTGATATCGACCTGTATGAGAATGGATCTGATGGGTCTTTACCTTCTTTAGGTGTTACAGCTATTATCGCTTTCTTCCAGGATGTTGGTACTTCTCCTCTTAAAATGCCATTAAACAAAACCTTCCAGATCTTTATCAGTTTTTTCCCTCCCAGCTTCCAAACTTCCACAGGAACACCATCTCTTCCTGGGGACTTTCCTGTAGATTGGTTATACATCATCATTTTTATCTCCTCTCCTACTATCCTAACTAGTAATTGGGCCATCTCTTCCTCTAGCCTGGGTATATTTAATTCTTCCATAAACATTTCCATTTGTATCTTTTCTTGGTTTCCATATTTCTCTGCTTTATACAGATTTTCATGGAATTTGCAAAGTATTCCCAATACTTCTATAGGATCTCATGTTATCTTCCTTGTTATAGACTCCCAAAGCTTGGTGACAGCCCTTTTTATTTTCTGTTGCCCGTGTCATTGTGCTAAAAGTTTTTGTGCTCTAGGGTTATTATCAAAGAAACAGTTGCTTAACAGAAGTATTTTTAAAGTCATGCATATTATCAAGGTAATCCCTTATTTTCTGTTTAGCATTCTGCAGTTACTCTTCTTCTGTGAGACCCCCCCCCTTTTTTTGCAATATGTTAACACTGATCAGTCCCTCTAAGTAATTCTTGTTACTTCTTAACCATATCTCCCTTTCTTTTATTTCCACCCTAGTTTTAAATTCCACTTTAATTTTATCCCACTCACTAGCTATATTTTCAGAAGAAATTTCTATCATCTCTAGCAACTCCTGAATAATTTCCACTGCTAAAAATCTACCCTCCTTTGTTATATTTTTCCCTTCTGGGCCCCCCAGACACATCTTCACTGTTGCAAATCAAATTCCAGTCCCCACCTATAAGTAATATTCCTTGCTGAAAACTGATTATTTCTCCCAGAATTTTCTTAAGCTCCATTATAGCATTTTTTGGTGGAATATAAATACATGCCAGTGTAATCCTTCTCCCTTGCCAGTAGCCCCTTAATACTATAAATATTCCATTATTCTCTTTTATATTTCCTTCTATTACTATTGGAGCTCTTCTTGCAGTTAATATAAGTACTCCTCTCTTCCTTTGCCCCAGATATTTGGATAAATAACCATCCTGAACACCCTTTGTATCAAATTCATATGTTCAGTTATTTCCAAGTGTGTCTCCTGGATCATAGCTACTTGCACTCTACATTTTTTAATATAAGTCACTACTCTTTCTTTTTTGTAGTTATGTGTGAGAGCATTAACGTTTAAACACATTATAGAAAGAATCATGTTCTTGAGGGATTATTTTTCCCATTTTTTATATACAACAGCTTTTTTTGTTAAATGTATGATTCCAGCTTTTGTATTCAATGCATGCACCATTTGGCAGGTTGATCTTTTATACAGTTGTTTCTTGTCATCTCCATTTGAACCTTTGTCACATCTTGCAGAATTTTTTGTTTTATTGAAAACCCTCAACCAAAAATACACCCCCGATACCCCATAAAATCTAATAACTTATTAGTAACACACAAAACTATGTACATAATAAGAAAAAATGTTCTAAATAATAGCTACACTCACAGGCTAGAGACACCCAAAAAGAAAGGTAATTAATTCTAAGATGCATGATACAGCCTGTGCTTTTAGTAAATGTTAACTGATGTCTGTCTTATCTTTATAGCTCTCCCAGCTAAGAAAAACATGAATGCTTTCAGTAAACATTTTCTCCAAGCCATTTCTTGTTATCAGATTATCGTTTGTTGATATGCAACAGACACAAACTGCTAAGGATACCTTGTTGACCAGAAAAAAAAAGCCTTATATTATTCAGTATTCTTTTCCATGTATATGTTTTGTAATTTACATGTTGCTGGATAAATCCCAGGATAAACGCAATCCTTTGCCTGTGCAAGCATAAGAAAAAGAACACAATTTTTTTCTTTTGCCATGCCGTCTCAGCCAGACCCTTCCTTTCTTTTTTTCTTACATTGCAGTGCCTACATTTCATAACATTGAACAGGTAAAAAGAGAGAAGAAGGGAGGAAAAAGGAAAAAAAAAACACCCATTTATATTAATATCCCCATTACATTAAAAAAAGGACTGAAAAAGCTTTACTTCATAGCTTGCTAAGAAATTCATACAGCATTGAAACCTTACCATTAAGAAAATAAAATAAAATTGTTTTACTTGCAGTTCATTTTCTCCCTTGTATTTCCCTCTCCAAAGTAGTTCTCTGAAGCTTAATGACATAATGTTGGGCATATGCTTTAGAGTCCCCTACAAATTTAGCAAAGTCCACAAAAATCCAATATTTCCATATCCTCTTGTTCTGCTATGTTTCAGAAATATAATTATTGCTTTCTAATCCAACAATTGTTTGTTTACAAGTAACTGATTTTATTCTGTGAACATTAACAACATGAATCAAGGGTATAAGCTTTAAAGCTCCCCACAAGTTTAACATAGTCCAAGGAATTTTAATATTTTCAGATTTTCCTGTTCTGTCTTGTTTCACAAATATAATTACTGCTTTATTATCCCAGAGTTGTCAATTGCCAAGTTACTACCATTAATCATGTTCATCTCCATCTCCAAAATCCTGTCTCTGCTTCATTTGCAACATATTCCAGATTCTTCTAGTTGATTCCTTCTCTCAGGCAATTGAAACACTGGAAAATATTTCACAGGCTCAGTCTCTCTGTAGTCCTTAGCACTAGGAGAACCTGCAGCAGAACCTTCTTCTGATTCACAGCTTGGTCTTTGTTGGACAAAATGTTGTATTTCCACCTTATTATGTCCTTCATCAAAAAAATTATTTTGCCCCTCCAGGGAAAAACACTTTGAAGATGGCTGGCACAGCAGTTTGAATCTCACTCCTGCTTTTTGACATTCCCTAAATAATGGAATATATTTACTCCTCTTCTGCCTGGTGTACACTTAATAATCATTCTCCACAAACACTCTATTATCTCCCACTTTTAGCACTTTATCTTTCTACCACAGTTTTGTCAAAATCAGCTCCTTCTGTTGATAAGACTGCATTTTTACTATTAAAGGTCTAGGTTGTTTTTTTTTAGTAATCAGATTTGGAGCATACACACAATATGTATTTTCAATTAACAGTTCCTGTTGTGGAATACTAGTCCAGGTGCTTATTTGTGCTTTCATAAAATTAACGCAGTCTGTTCCTTCCAACTTCTCTGGTTCATCATAAAATCTTAAATTTTCCCCTACGTGCTCTGTCCTCTAATTCTATTATTTTTTGAAGCATCTCTTCTTGTGTAGTCTTATATTCATCCAGCCTTTTCTTCATTTTAACCTCTGAGGTTTCTAGTTCTTTCACATTATCTGAATATCTGTTTAAAGCTTCTTCCAGTATTTCCCAACTTTTTTATTGTTTGTGGTGATATACTCCTTCAGTGTTTCATTTATTTAAACCAGGTCTGTATGCAGCTGCTTTATACTCTCCTCTAGGTTACTGGAAGTCATATCTGGAACTTGTAGTGCTTCTTGCAGAATCACTGCAGTACCCTCGCAGTCTGTCCTTCTTTCTCACCTTTTGTAGCTGATTTTCCTCCAGATCCTTTATATTTCTTTTTTCTGGCATCCAGGCAGTGCACTTACTAGCCATTTACTGAAATTTACCCAGAAATCTAGGTCAACTGGCCTTTTTTGCTAAGTTTCTGTTTTCAGACTGGGAGAGCCAGAATTAAGCTGTTACTCAATGAGCAGCCATCTTGGAATCCCTACTTGGCAGAAGCTTAGTACAATTATAAAAAATCATAATGAAAATATGCAGAGTAATGAATTACTGTGAGAATATGAAGACTTATTTACTGCTTTGGCCCATTTGCCAAGAGTTCTTCATATTCATATTTTCAGAAATGCATCTTATAAGAAAAGCTACAATAGCTTTAAGTATGGTTGTGAAGGAGTTAAACAGGATGGAATACATGGGCATGATTAAGAAATAGATTAAGCCTGCTAAATGATTTAACATCGTATTTGGGAATACAAACGCAGTTCTATTTGTGTTGATCCAGAAGATCTTAATAAAAGTATAAACTGAGGAGTGTCTAAATTGTATAGTTGAGAAATGGTGACTGCTATGCCAGGAGTGAAATACTTTTCTATGCTTCATGTTAATCAGGGTTTTTGTCAAAAACCAAGATTTCTAAAAAAAGAAAATTGATTTACTTATTTGCTTTTGCTTACCAGGAAATTCCAGCTGGGAACTAAAATGCCCGTTCTAAGTGGAGCCCATGGAAAGAACACCTAAATCAGGATAGAAATACATTTTTGACAGTTCAAAAGAAAAATGGCCAGCAAACATTATTTACAAAGTATTTCAAAACAAACGATCAATAAGCATTATTTACAAAGCATGTCAGATTAAGGACATGTTCTCAATATATTGTGAGTAGAATCAAAATACTTTATTAATACACTGGCATAGTATCCACTGTATACTTCACACTGTAGGTGTGGAACAGTTGCATATTTTTAGTTGCCAGATGATATATTATGGTAGATTTGAATTTTTTTCAGGTTATTCAAAACCCTGATATTGTTTAGAAGTTTGTTCCATATCCTGGAGATGGCAACAGAGAATAACAAGTCATCAAAGTAATTAGGCTTACTAGCAAAAGGGTAGTTTAGGTTCTGAGGGTTTTATTTGGTACATGCCATTGGATGAGATTTGACAGTGAGGGTGTTTTAAGTGGGTGTTGAAGTATTTTGTGTGCTGTGAATAGCTGGGAGATGGTGGTATGTTGAGGAAGTTCAAGTCATTTGTGTGTAATGAGCACCATGCAATGATTGAGACTGCAGGCAGATTTGCTAATTTTGTTGTAGGTTTTTTCTAGTTAGTGTTTGGTGCAAGAGTTGGTAAGATACACTCATTTAAACATACTTTTCATAATTTAATAAATGCAGAGTTTTAGGGGTTGCTGCCCAAATGATCAAGAATCTTAATGAAGTTATTGTTAGTGACATACTAGTATAATGTCAAGCCAAAGAAGAATATGACAGGGAATGGAGTTAAGACTAAAACAGCACAACTTTGTAAAGAACAAAATTTAGTGTAAAACTAGAGTTACAGAGTTCAGACATGTAGCATATATTTTAATATCTAAAGGCTTACAACTTGATGTTGATAGAATCCTAGCAATACTACATATGCCTCCTTCCATTAATATATTCCAAGGCTTATTCCAAACATGTCAGAAATAAGTATGATGTTAAGAAAATGCTGAAACAATTTGCAAAATGATAGTGGATTCAAAACAGGAAAAGGACTTCACAGTGCTTGAACAGTAAATGGAAGAAGTGGCCATACTGAAATATTTTGATTTGAATAAGTCATTCGAATTACATGTCAGAATGGAACTGGCATGGTAGTTCTGCACATAGATAAAGCAGTCATATCTGGGTCAAAAGTCTTTACAAAATATTAAAAAATATATGCTCAGAAAATAAAAAGCTAGTCATAGTATATAGTTGCAAAAATTTTATATGAGTTTATTTATGGGAAACATGCTAATGAAAGTTGACCTTAGCCTATTACATAATATATATAACAAACCATTGCATGTTTAACAACTGGGAGCAAAAAACATGTTGATGGAACTACAGGGATATGATTTAGTTGTGAAATATAAACCAGGAAAAGACATGCATATAACTGATATGCTAAGTCGTTTATACCAGATCAACAGGATGATTTCTTGGTGATTATCCAGAAGTTAAATGGAGAGTTCCACAGTTGCAGAGTTTCAGCAATGTATTGTTCATTAAGCTTCTCCTTGTCAGTATCGTTAAATGGTTTGTTTGAAGTGATTGGGCAAAACAGCAAACAAAGATGAAGAAATAAATACAGCCACACTTCATTTAAAGAAGAGAATAGTTGCATAGTGGACTTGAAACTTGAGGCTGATAAACTGATGGTGCCAAATCAGTTAAGGAAAATGTTAAGTCTTCCTTTCGTAATGAAATGAATAAAAAAAAAGTTGTTGGTGTCTTACTCTGGACAGGTATATCTGTAGCAGTAGCATAAGATGTTCAGAACTGTGCTGTATGTAAGTAATGTTTATACTATAACAGTCTGTGAGAAGTGGCGTTTCCTTATTCAATTTGAAGATTATGGGACAAAGAGCAAAGTTTTGTTATATGTCTCTGATCTGTACTGAAAATTTCCTGAAGTCATGTAGTTAACAGATACTACAAGCAAATGTATGATCCATTCATCCATCCATCCACAACCCTTTTTTCCTATTTTTTGCACATGGGGTTAGGGTGTCACTTCCCCAGTGACAGTCATCTAGTGTCGAGGTTTACACCACTGGGTGGCTAGCCCTGCCACTGTACATCTTCCACATTACACACATGCATACTCACACCTGCAGCCAGTTTAGAGTGTCCATTCCACCTACTGCATGTCTTTGAAATGTGGGAGGAAACCCACGCAAACCAGGGAGGACATGCAGATCCCACACCAAAGGCACCCCAGCTGACAAATGTATGATCAGTATACTAGAATTTATGCTATCAAACCATGACATTCCCCTCATAGCAGTGTTAGATAATACTCTACAATATGCAGGTATAGAGTTTGAGATGTTTTTCAGTGCATATGTGCCTGTTTACCCACAATGCAGTGGGCATATAAAGAGGATGTTGCAGACTGTCAAGAATTTGAGAAAATCATAGTGCATCAGTACTCCACTGCAGGTGTTGCTGTATTGCTGCAGTCATTGGTGGGTCATAAACTGAAATTTAGTCTTCCTAAATCTTGGTCTTTACTGACACTTCAGAATCCAATCCAAGTGCAAGAGAAGCTGAAATAAAGGTTTAGAGAAATGTTTTGGTGTCACCAATATGGATGATGCATATTTAAAAAACATTTTATTAAATTTTAGCATGAAATAACACATTTTCATTGCATCATACTGATCCACAGGCATAATATTTCCAACTAATAATTTAAGTATCAGTGAATTGATAGTTGACTAAAATGGAGTATATTTAATCTGCAAGGACAATAAAGTGCACCTCTATTAGTAAACCCTATTATTATTGCTGTATCATACTTCTATCATTTATTATTTATATATTTAATATGTAGTTGGCCGAGTATATTTATTATAATTCTCTAATAACATCGCTAATTTTAGTGATAATTTATAATTTACAATGAAACATTTAGGTCTTAGTCTAATATAGTAATTTCATTGTCATAAAGCACACAAAGTAAATATATGAAGTCAACGAAAACGAGAATTAGAATTTTCCCTGTTCCATGCTATTATCTTTATCAGTACAGCTAGCAAACTGCAAAGAAGGAAAAATTGTACAGAATTGCATGTTTAGGAATGAGTGCATTAGTAACACTAATTCTTTGTTAAAATAAAATTACTAGATCAAATAGATTTTGCAAAATATTAAAATTTCATTCATAATTCTTTTAATAATAGGCTGTAATAAAAACATTGCTAATCAGCTCTAATGTTAATTTTGCTTTTCCAAAGTTATGATGATAAATTATATATATTGCCATTTATCTTTAGTATTTATTTTGCAACTCCAATTAATATTATTTTTCTTTTCAAAGGGTTTCCCTGTTCTATGTAAAGTTAATATATGATCAATGTATTTCCATGTCAGAATTTTCCCAAAAATAAGGGGTTATGGTCTATCCAGAAATTTTAAAATTAATGCTTTTTTATGTCAGAAGGACATTTGTGTTGTCTTTTGGTAATTGATTTATCTTCTAACCAAAAAAAAATATTAGTTGCACAGAGTAGGTAAGGGATACTGTGATTCAGAATTGGACATTTTATTTGAAACTCTGTAGTATAAGAGTTTTGAACAAGACTAAATTCAGGGTTGGAAATAAATAATCTTTAAAACCACAACAGAAATGGGAGGAGATAACTGTCCCCAGCATTAAGTTAGAGGACTGAATAGCTCAGCTTTAATTTATAAGTCCACTCATCCAC